>NC_089873.1:127935000-128195000 GCF_040182565.1 Anser cygnoides | reverse complement strand
ACCTGAAATATTACTCCTTCATCAGAAAGTAAGGAAGGCAGTACATGAGATGTGGTTTGATGGCATGATATGCATTTAGTTGGCTATTATGACAAATTCACTGTTGCATGGTATAGAAGTTCCAAATACAGGGCAGCATAGAAAAATTGCCTTTTCTTTGAATGAGGATGGGACTTTGCCTAGAAGATCTTGCGTTTATATGATGTCTCATGGTGTGCTGCTGCTTGTGCTATCTTCAATATAATCTCATTTTTGTTTCCTTTGACCCAAAGACTGTTTGCCTTAGCAGTGGTGCTGAAGTTCAACTCATAATGCTCCAGTCTCTGATCTTGATTTGATACTGTTCAAATCACAGAATCACAGAATTGTAGGTGTTGGAAGGGACCTCTAGAGATCATCGGGTCCAACCCCAAATGATATAAATAGTCTGCCCATCTTGCTTTGTTGCAGCCTCTTATATTTCCCTGCTGGTATTTGAACTTACTAAGCAGCTTCCCAGATCTGACCATTACAAGCTTTATATAACATCCTCATTAAGTTATAGATTGCCTTTATCACCTCTCTGAGACAAGGGATTGTTAACATGCTATTGTGCATATTACACATTTCTAGGCAGACTTATCACAACTTAAGAAAACATAAATAATGCCATAATACATCACTCCACATTGCAGCAGTGCAAGCTATTATGGACAAGTTCAGTGCCTAGTGCTTTCTTTTCACCGTCCGGTGGAAATGATAAAACCAAGACACCTGATAATGAGATGTCTGTGGATTAAAAAGCTTCTTCCCTTCCCTTCCCTTCCCTTCCCTTCCCTTCCCTTCCCTTCCCTTCCCTTCCCTTCCCTTCCCTTCCCTTCCCTTCCCTTCCCTTCCCTTCCCTTCCCTTCCCTTCCCTTCCCTTCCCTTCCCTTCCCTTCCCTTCCCTTCCCTTCCCTTCCCTTCCCTTCCCTTCCCTTCCCTTCCCTTCCCTTCCCTTCCCTTCCCTTCCCTTCCCTTCCCTTCCCTTCCCTTCCCTTCCCTTCCCTTCCCTTCCCTTCCCTTCCCTTCCCTTCCCTTCCCTTCCCTTCCCTTCCCTTCCCTTCCCTTCCCTTCCCTTCCCTTCCCTTCCCTTCCCTTCCCTTCCCTTCCCTTCCCTTCCCTTCCCTTCCCTTCCCTTCCCTTCCCTTCCCTTCCCTTCCCTTCCCTTCCCTTCCCTTCCCTTCCCTTCCCTTCCCTTCCCTTCCCTTCCCTTCCCTTCCCTTCCCTTCCCTTCCCTTCCCTTCCCTTCCCTTCCCTTCCCTTCCCTTCCCTTCCCTTCCCTTCCCTTTGAAACAGCAGGATCTGGAGTGTGGAAAGGGCATTGTAGGGAAAGTTTCTATAACAACATGGTGTACAATGCAGTTCTCTTTCTTAGCTTCTTTCTTGAAGTAGAAAGCTACCAGAGTTTCTTTCAGATTCAAGATACTGGTTAACATTAGTAGTGTGTGAGACAGTAGCTAGAGACAGAAGGAGGCTAAACCAGTGCTCGTTTGTGGGGAATGTAGCTCCAGGGAGATAAAGCTGGTTTTTGTTTGTTTTGTTTGTTTTGTTTTAATTATTATTATTATTTATTTATTTATTTTCCCCTAAGCTTTCTCAAAGCTTCCTGTTCAGTTTGTGTGCTCACCTGCAAACCACCATATTGCTGGTCCTGCTTTCTAACTCCTCTTTCTGCTCTTAACATTTTAGGGTGGAATCCTGTTAGAGAATTGTTTCTGAGTTAATTAACGTCACCACCACCTTAACATTGAACATCGCTGGAAAAGCACGTCTTAAAACTGAGTGGGGCCACCTGTCTTCCCAGTGCCAAAGAAAGAGGGGAATAGAATGGTCTAGTGGCTGCCTGGGTGAATGTCTATGAGTCAGCTGAATTTGCTGCCCACCAGAGCCCACCTCATGGATGGACAGCTCTGACCTCCACAGTCACCTCTGCCTCTGCATGCCTGGTAGCACTTCTTCATTCTGGTACCTGCAGGACCCTCATGCTTATTAAACTTGAGGCTGGATTTATCCCATTCACTTGGTATGGCTGTCACAGAACTACTAGTGAGGTTTGGGAAGATTGACAGTATTGCTGATTTGATGTTACCTTTAATGCTGTTATCTCCTCTTGCACACATACTGGCATGTGGGTGTCTAACTTTCGTTGAAATGTACAGAAAATACCAATTTAGAGCAGCCTTTTCCTGGCTGCTGAAAAGCTGTGGTTTGGTGACTAAGTTAGGCTTTGTTTGTTAACTGTTGATGCATGGTTACTCAAAATCATCAGAGATATTTTAGGTGGTACACTGAAAGATTGCATTTCTAAACCACAGACTTCAATGGATTAACTTCCTTTCATTGCTCCAATTACATTTTAATTACTTTCTTCACATTTCAGCAAGGAACTGTCAAATCTATATAAACTGTCAAAAATGCACAATTAGAATATCCTGACTGGGACTGGTACCCATACTTCACTTATTTGTGCACTGTCTTCAGAAAGAGAGAGAACTATTCTGGATTAAAGGGACAGCTCCTTGTGAGGAGGACATAGTGTGCGTGCACTCAGGAACAAATGGTCTTCCAAGCTCTCTCTTCTCATGAGGAAGTGTAGACAGCAGTACTGCATGCAAGGCTAAATACTGGTACAGGACACTTTTCCCTTCCTCCATAGGGAAAAGAAGAAAGGCTAGATATCTGGTAGGTTTTGCGACAGATGGGATGTAAGTGCCTTCTTTGGAATCCTGGTTCTAGATGAATGGTGAGCTAGGGCTACATGCAGTTGGAACAGTACGGGCTTGCATACTGGCAGATCCAGCTTGTTCTTTCCAGAATGCTGAAGCTTGTTTTCAAAGGTCTCATTATCGGAGATCTTCCGCTGTGTATTTAAAGCCACTGATACACTGATATCTTCCCGTCAATTAACTGAAAACAAATTGCTGTTACTTTGTAATTTAAGGGGGACCTTTCAATAGAAATATGTTTACCAACAGTTACACATACGGAAGTGTTTTTAAAAGATTTTAAGTACACTGCAATTAACAAAAGGTGTGAAATGAAGTTGCCTGTGTTCACTGCTTTACAAACAAGGCCTTAAATTACACGAACTATCAAGGTTTCTGGGCTGCTTTTCCATGTATATGGCCAATAAAATTAAATAAAAGTCCTATCTCTAGGCAAATGTCTTTATTTTTTTCTTTGGTTTAGATAATCCTTTCAGCTAGGAAAGATGCAGTATGAACAGCTTACGCAAAAGTTTCTCTTTATAGTTGCAGTGAAACGTTGATGTGTGAAATGCGTGCGTTATTCTATGCTTTTTAATAATTGTTTTACACAATATACCAGTGTATAATGCAGGAAATTTGTAAAAACTATTGTGGATTTCTGAGAAGTACATTTACTTTCAGCTCAGAAAAATGTTATTGTTGTTTACGTAGTCAAAGTATAAAGAGATAGATTTGGTTTTGGTGGAAAATACGTTCATCTTTGAACATGTGAGTTTATAATTAAAAATG
Organism: Anser cygnoides; assembly: GCF_040182565.1. NCBI lineage: Eukaryota > Metazoa > Chordata > Aves > Anseriformes > Anatidae > Anser > Anser cygnoides. The sequence continues at coordinate 128,191,482 of NC_089873.1, read as the reverse complement.
TGTGCTTCCTGTAGTTCATGTAACTAAAATATTCGTGGGTGCACAACCTTGATAGTTTTGTGCAGAAATAGAAATGCTGAAGCACCTATATATTTCTGTATGTGGATCTTGGTTTCACATCAGAAAAGCTGTTTAACTTTATTTGTAACAGGTGTCTGTGTTGTGATATTGTTATTACTCTCCTGGTACTTCTCAGACCTTGGAAATTGATGAGGTGATTCATTGGCAGGAAAAAAAAAAAAAAAAGAGGGACTTTTATATTCAGTTTTAACTGCAGGAGCAAAAGAGCAAAACAGGTATAAAGTATGTTTTGCAATATAGGGTAATTTACTTCATGTACGTGACCTCTACTCCATAAATTCACTAAATCTGTTAAGAGAGAATTCAAGTCATGTAAAGGGCCATATTATTGGTGGTCTTATAGTCATGGTCTCTACTTGTCACTTCAGTCATCTCACTTCAGCAGAAACTGCCTGTTATCTGTGAAGACTGAACATATTCTAATGAGTTTGTACAATCATTTAAATACAAGCTAGAAGAAAAAGACTTTGCATTTTTGATATTGCAGGTACTCTGTGAGCTAGAAGTGAGACTACCAGAGTTGTTTTTTTTTTTCCATTAACAGGACCAGATGTATGCTGAGGTCTCCTTTATCTTGAAATGTTTCAAATGATCCATAGGTATATCATTATTATTTAATATTTCTTAGAAAGGCAGTAATCATGGGAAGTTTCTTCATTGCTACTACTGATAATGTCAGCATGGTTGCACGTACCTATTCCTTTTTTCACTTTGCTGCCAGCTTGTTGCACATGTACTTTTGTACATCTTTCTTCTTTTGAGATCACTTGGACAGCTAATGTCCCCTGTGTGGAGACCCATTAATATCTGTCAATAGCTCTGTCCCAGCTTGTGTTGATATTGGCAGGTGACATTGGCAAGTTGGGTGAAATGCTATCCATCTCTAATAGGTGTTCTTCAGATACCCCTCCTTGTTTCCTTGCCATAAATGGGACAGTGATCTGGTAGAGCCTTATTGTTTCATGCAGATTCAGATCTTTCTTTTCCTTTCCTCCTCAGTGGACTCACTACAGAGGTTGCCAGAAATTTCTTAGTACATCTGAGAGACACATGCTTAGAAAACGCTGCATGGAGTTGAGATAAAAACATTTTTTGACACTTTTCTATTGACACAGTTTCTATTGTATTTCTAGTGGGAAATTATTATAAGATATCCAAGGACTTAGCAGCAAAGTTTGCTCTGCCGCTCCTCCCCCTTGCTCAAGGTCTCTTTTGTTATTTGTGTTGCCACAGTGTCTGTGGACCCCAGCTGTGATCGAGTTCTCATTGTGTGAGGCACCACAGAAATGGATTGTATGTCACAACTCTTGCCACAAAGAGAGTACAGTTTAGTATGGGAAGACAAAAAGGGGTAGCTGAGGTAACAAGAGACATGCTGCGGCTTGTGTAAAGTCATCCAGTGAGCAGCAGGCAGGAGCAAGAATAGGACCATAGTCTCCAAATCCCAGTACCCCTGCAAAACTTCTGACAGATATTTCTTTTTAAAAGAAGATGCTCCTTAAAAAGGAAAATGCATTTTTTAGACATTTTCTTGCTAAAGAATCTTTAGAAATGCCAGAAGGAAAAGGAGCTGAAAAATCCTAGGTGGATCATTTGAAGAGGAATTAGGTATAAATCTGTCTGAGAGTGACTGGAAATAAGACTTGGACCACCTTTAGTGACTTTCTCCTAGTTCATGGAAGATTCAGTGGGAGCTTCCCATCCTTTTCCTACATCTAGCTAACTTAACAAAACCACCTAAACCCTGATATCCTATATCTAAGTAAGATATATATATTTTTTTTTCTAGTGCTGACCTGCTTTTAATAAAAGATATCCATATTTTTATTAAAAATAATGTGTTCAGTTGGGCCAGGAAATATATTAATATATACCAAAGAGAATCTGACCCCATATAGACAATGTTAGTCTGTTTTATTTTTTCTCTTATTAATATGAGAATTCATTAATAGTTTGGTAAAATAAAAAGAGAAAGAAACACGAAAAACAATTTTGGAAAACTCTTTTAAGTATATGCTACAAGTCCATAGCTTGTAATGATGTAATAGACAAAGCAGTGAAAGGAACAGAAGGGTGAGAACAGTGAAATTCAGAACGATATGAATGAGTGTCAAGTAAGTCTTTATTGACTCCAAACTCTGGTATGAATAAATGCCCAAATATCTATATACTTTCCGGGTCATCTGATACTCTCCCTAACTATGTCTTCCAGAACAGCAGGGAAGCCTGCCTTAGTAAACAGTTTAAAAGTCCCGCTCATTATTTTCAAAAAGATCAGGTATTTGACTCATTTGCAGGTAGTTTCTTTTTGAGATAGCCTGTTACAGACATTGAGACCTGTTTTGTTGTACTAAAATCTAGAGAAATTCTTTCGGACCTTAGTAAATCTATTGTTCCTCATACTTTAAACATATAACTTATAATTTATATAGATATGACATTGATAGATATGATATATGATATATATGTAGTAATACTGAACATAATTTATGTTTAAAAAAATGAATCTTACAAACTCAAAGCATTTCACTGAAATGTGCTGACCGTAATTTCAGCTAAAGCTATTTTTAGCAGGCTTACCTGTTTTTTTTTTTTTTTTAGAATTATACTGTATTTTTATCAATACAAATCAAAGAAAAGTTAATGTAAAATTTCCAGTTATGAATGATGAGTTCCAAACATGCATTTCTCTGGCTGATATACCACCTGACAATAAGTAAAACAAGCAGCAGTTGCCACATCACTTAGAATAACCCATGTCTATAATGATTACCAGTTGGGAGATCAGCATATTCAGTGCTCTTATTCTTATTCAATATACTTATTTTCATTCAGCATAGTTATATTATTGAAAACTCATTTAAAAATCTGTGAACCAAGCAGCATATTATACAGAACAGCGAGAAATAAATTTCAAATATATTTCTATCTACCTTTTAAAAAATAGGTTGATGTCTTTGAAGTTAAATAGATTGATTTACATATGTGTGTGTGTGTGTGTGTATATATATACATATATATCCTTCCAGGGCAATATTAACATTTTGATTTAATTTTTCTTATTCAGGATGCAAAAAAGACAGAATTTCCCACCATATGGCAATGCTAGCTTTTGAGCAGATCTTGTGCTATGCACTTCACTGCCTTTCCTGTTCTGTCCTGAAGATGTTACAGTTCAGCAGAATTCTACTTCCATTTGCTCCTATAATTTTAGTTCAGACAAACAAGATAGGCAGATAACACAGCAGAGGGATAACAGAGTCTTGATATACAAAGGTGTGGGAATATTCTGTGAGGGAATATTCAATGTTTTTCACTTGCCCAGTCAGAATCCTAGTTAGCACATATCTCCACAGAATAGTGAACAAGTTAAAGTGAAGAATAATAGCATAGTATTGTGAGTGAAAGAGCTGTAGAGACAGGAAAATCCCTCCAGTAAGGCCCCTGATTGCCACACTAGGAGCTGAACAGGTGAGAAAGGGATTCCATCCCAAGAAGAGAAGGGATAAATAAAGAAAGACTCTGTGCATTTCAAGTACAAGATTCTTATGGGAAAAAGAAGCCAGAGCCCTTCTGGTGAGAAAGTATATCTGCCAAACAGCTTACAGTTATGCAAAGTCTCAGTGATTGTCTTATGCAAACAGAGAATTAACAGCCCAAGAAGATTTATACTCAGAAAAGACTGAGTGTAAAACGTAAGCTTTCTTCTGGAAAATATAAATATGTGAAAATATTGTTAACTTAGAGCTTACATGCTATACTGTAAACAACAAATGCATATCATAAGTAGATAATGTAGGACATTTTAATTTATTTATTTTTTTTAATGTGTAAATGTAAACAAGTACATAAAAATGTCTATTCTAAATATAAGAAAACTTTATTTAAAGAGTCCTGCAATGTAAGTCACATTCACATAATATCATTGCCCAATGGAAGGAAAAAGGATGTGCTTTATAGTCAGCTAAAGTAGATGCTCTCTCCCCAGGAAGAGGCTTGAGGTGTCAAGAAAGTGAATGCTGATGTTCCTTAGTAATTCCTTTCTAAGTTAGACTTGTCTCAGCAAGTGTAAAAATAGTACTTTGCTGGATCCAGCAGTAGATACCCTGAACTTCCTGCTATGCAGAGCTGGAATTTGAGTTTAACAGTATTTCTACAGAGAAGTGCTCCATGCACTTAAGTGGTGGAGAAGTTTGCTTGTCCTAAAGCAGAGGATCCCTAGTAGGCCCAGCGCAGAAGAGAGATCATTGAATTGGTGGTTGTTTTATTTGCAAGGATAAACTATTAGATAACCTATCTTTTCCTTGTCAGGTAATCCATTTTATGTCCAATCTCTAATTCTATCACATTTTTTCACAGAATCACAGAATCACAGAATGGCTGAGGTTGGAAGGGACCTCTGAAGATCAGCTGGTCCAACCCACCTGCTGAGCAGGCTCCCCTAGAGCACATTGCACAGGATAGCATCCAGGCAGGCTTTGAATATCTCCAGAGAAGGAGACTCCACAACCTCTCTGGGCAGCCTGTCCCAGTGCTCTGTCACCCTCACAGTAAAGAAGTGCCCCCTCGTATTGATCCGGAACCTCCTGTGCTTCAGCTTGTGCCCGTTGCGTCTCGTCCTCTCACTGGGCACAACTGAAAAGAGACCGGCTCCATCCTCTTGACACCCTCCCCTCAGATATTTATATACATTAATGAGGTCCTTTTGCATAAGAATATCTTGATTAATGAAAAATAAATAGTTCAGTGAAAAGGCAGTATGTTATTCCTTTCTTCAAGGTTTAACAGAATCAGAAATATTACCCATCTGACTTAACAGAGCATAAAAATCACATCACTGATTGCTTTAGAAATGTAATTTTGCATTCAGACTGTGATCTGACTGTTTTTGATTTAGCTGAACTTCCCAATCTTGGATCTGAAGTCATATCCTTTATAACCTAGCTATATGATTGCCTCCATCTATGTGATAAAGCTACCTGGATCTTTCTGTGCTGTTCTTTCTTTTTCTACTCCTCATTAGAGTAGGCTCTACCCTACAATTCATTTCCTCATCCCTGTTTATGATTTCCAGTTTGATGGGGGTAATTATAAAAAATTCCTGTCATTGTTTCTTGATCTCAAATTGAAACAAAAATTTTGAGATGTCTTACTTTAAATAAAATTAATCATAGCCATGGTTCTACCACCTTCAGTCACAGGAGGACTAAATTCAGTGTGAGCCTTGTGTTAAAACTCTTCCAGGACATAGATGTTATGCTTGAGCTCTGGTTCATGTTCTTCAGGCTTTGATTTCATTTATTTTAGCAAGGTTTTCTCCTATTTTTTTCTCTCTCTTTTTTTTTTCTTTTTTTTTTTTTTTTTTTCAATGTTCACACTTGCAAAGTTAATTTTATTTTGAGGAAGTGTGGGATTTTAACATGGTTTCTGTGTTCTGTCTGTATGTGATGCTATTTCAGTGACATGCATTGATCAGCCCGGTTCTGCTAGAGGTAACCCTTCCCGTAGCATCTGCCAATGTCAGCAGCCAATCTGACAGCTGGTATTGCTACAAGAGCATTTCAGTTCATCCTCTAGGATGGCAAGAATTCTTGCCTGTCATGCAAACAGATGAGGATTTGATGTTATTGCATTCTAGATCCCAGACTTTTTTAGCTTTGTATTTTTTAACCAAGTAGTACATTTTAACAACACTAGCTAGCCATGAGTGTACATTAGCAAAACTGTATCTAAAATCGTGGATTATTTTTTAGGTTCTGTATATATTTCATTAATGGTTGAAAAAATGAATTTCATGTGCAAATAGCCTGAGTCATTTTGCAGTGAACAAGCTGTTATTTATATATTAACATTTCCTGAAGAGACAGTTTCTATAGAACATCAGGAAGCAGCCATAAAAGTGAATATGGGAAATTTCTGGGACAGAAACAAATAGATGCATTTTGCAATTCGCTATGCAGAAACATTCCATAGAAGAGGTAGGATCACATGCAGAACAAATTGCTTGCTTTTGTGAGTTGGCAGAAAATATAATTAAAATGAAGAAGTGACATCTTATGTGACAGAACCTGAGTAGGCAGCACAGCATTTATCACCTCCTGTTCACTAGCTTTTCTTTTTTAAAATTAGTGAGATTTATCTTATATGACACCTACTCATGGTCTTGTTGGCATGAACGAAAACAAAAAAAAAGAAATGTAGCTATGTAAAATAATAGCAGTTAGTTAGTGCAGCCAACAAGAAGGCACAAACACATTCCTGACAGTATGGAAAAAGAACTGTACAATGGTGGATACTGGCTCCGAAGTGTACTTTCTGGAGTTTTTTTGTTTGTTTGTTGGTGGCTTTTTTTTTTTTTGGTTTTGTGCTCAAAAACTCTATTTCTATTTAGGGAAAGCTATATATTGAGTTATTTTCTATGCTTGGAGGATTGGGGTGAGATCTTGATTTCAGCTGTGTAAATTTGAAGTTATTCTGCCAGAGTCAATGAAGTCATTCTGGGTTTATGCTTGTAAGACTTTAATCAGAATATGTCAGTGAACAGGAAGATATGACACATGAAAATCAATGGTTGATGCTGCTGTATTTCTTTCAGGCTAAGCATTTTGACATCTTGCTTGGTTTTCTGTGCTCAGTTTTCTGTTTCAGCCAGCCTATGCACTGAGACCAATAATATTCTCTCTTAGGAGATGTGGAATCTGGGATGTTTCTGACAACAAAACCAAAGAAAATCAAACCAAACCTAACTTAACTCACTTTAATTTTAGAAGGCTCAAACAATCAAATACTTGGAATTCCGAATGGCATAATTTTAAAAGAGAAATGGAGAACCATCACAGAAATCTACAAGAAAGAGAAGGAACACAACAGGGAAGAAGATGGATTATTTGATGAATCTATTTGTCAAACCAGAGATTGCAAAAGAGCTCAAGAACAAATTACATAGCTTATGTGGAATTGGAAGCATGATCCATAGAGTAACCATATATGTCATTTTAAACCCTACTTTTAGGAAGGGTTTGAAGTGAGGGAGTACGTTTTTGAAAGAAGAAAAGGGTGACTAATATTTATGGTTTGGGTTGTTGTTTTTTTTTTTTTGATGTCTTTTCTTATGAGTCACTTTCCAATGCCCACACTTGAAGAATGTCTCTAAATGTAGCCCAAGGGTCCATGGGAACAACCCGAAGCTGATACACTTGTACTCGCCTGGGCAAATGATAGGGAAGCCAACATCTCTTTTCACCCTGCTGTCCCTAGGTTGGCAGTTAGCCTCCAAAAGTGGAGTCAGTTATTGCATTCTCCGTGCAGAGGGAGCAAGAACAGCTGTTCTCTCTTTCTCCTTTCCTCCCTGGTACACCTACTGCACCTGACCTGTATTCAGCTGGAAACACATAATCTGTCCTTGAATTTGTGTGAGCTTTGTAGGGTCCTTACATGGAAAGCAATGGCTTGGGTGGTATGTGGGTTGTTCTTTTTCAAACTCTTTTTATTCCAGCAACAAATACCTGTGGTGTGAATGTACCCAGTTGGTCTGCATACAATATTGTTTTCTTTGTATTTGCTTTTTGTATTTGTTTTGCACACTGTTTTCTTTGGAATTTCAGTACAGAGCTAGCATAGCACAGGCCTAGAAGAAAGAAGGGTAGATAAATACTGCTATGTAACTTGTACAACACCTTGGTGCACATTTTACTGTGGAAAAGGAACGCAGCTCAGGGCATAGTTATTGGTGTTAAAGAGTTAAGTATGTGATTTCAATCTGTACTGGGCGCAGTGAGAGTTTTGGATGACTGATTACTCTCCTGCTGTACAATTCCATTACTTTTTGCTCATTTTCTCGCCTGTCTGTTCTAAGTATTAAGTGAGCCATCCTCAGATTGTCTGTATTTTTGTAGAACCTTGCAGCCTTGAATACAAACCTCATAAAAGCGTAATAAAACACCTGTGAATGTTTGCTATTTATTAAGATAACTAAACACCAAATTGAGTGGATTTTATGAGGTCATGAAATGTGTGGCACACCTGTCCAACCTTTAAGGTTTTAAGTCATTGCTAGACTGAGAGTCCAGTAAGATCATATACAGCACTGCACTCTTAATGGGTCCCCCTAGGAGAGGTCTGAGTGCTTTAGATATGGGTCTGTGACATGCAACACTGCTGCGTTCCTGCAGGTTATCAGTCATTCACATTCATTCATGCTTCCATGATCAGAGTATGGGCAACAGCAATGCATTTGCCTAGAAAAGAAAAAGAAAGAAAAGAAAAAGCATTTGCAACTGAAAGTTATTAACTGACACTTCTCATTTAAGCAGTGTCACTTACAACCAAATATTTAGACTTCAAATCAGGATAATGAAAAAACATTTTCAGAACTGTGATAGAGCTTCTATCTAATTGACACTTGTATTTCCCTGCAACTGAGGAGGATAAAGTTTGCTGAAAGTATGAGCAAGTTAGCAGCCCAATTTTTGCAGCCTTGACACACTTTGAGTGGACAATATTCAAATCAGCAGTGTCCTTTACTGTAAATGCTTGCTAAATTCTCTGCTTATGCTAATAAGGAGATAGGTGAATACATAGTTAGTCACCTAGCAACCTCAGATGAGTGTTCTAAACAGTTTTTGAATGAATAGTTGCTGACGGATTCTTTAAAATAGCTTTTTTTTTTTGTTGTTTGAGCAAGTGGAAGGTGTGGTCCCCCATATGTGTTTGTGTGAAATGATAAGCAGGCAACTGAAGGGAGAGCAACACAGAAGATGAAATAAAAATGGAATCATACGGTGTAATTGGCATACATATATATATAGAAATTCTGTTTCTATTCTTTTAAGTTGGCTCTGCATAAATTTGCATGACATACCTCAAGTTCCCTGTCTGTTCCATGGCATGCTAGTCAAATTCTTTCCTAGAGAAGAAATGGGAACATAGATCCTTTGGTATGTTAAACAGCTGACCCTCCCCCAAACTCCTTGCTATTCCACAAAGTAGAAAAATTAACACAGGGACTCATTATTTGCTTGTGGTAGGCTGTGAGAGCATTAATTCTTGCCTGCATTAAACGTCACCCTTGGACCTTAGGCTTAAATAGCAGTGGGTAGCAGCAACTGAAATTGTATTAATGACAGCAGCTGGGTGGATGGGACAAGGGTGGAAGTGGCCAGCTGCTGTCTGGGTGAAGTGCAGCAGCTGTGGGCAGTGACAGCTTTTGTACCATGTTCTCTAAACCGTGTTCACAAGGAGAGGGCTAAAGACTCTTCAGCCTCCTCAGTAAATTTACACCTGGACGGGGCAGAGGCAGAGCAAATTGGCATTCGACCTAAATTTAAAACACCATTAGCCTTTAGCAACTGGTTTTCCTTAATACTCTCTCTACCATGGCAAGCCTGATGATGCAAATCACCTACTCAATCACAACTGGCCACCAGTGATTCCCTTTCTAAAGACTGTTCTCTTAGTGACAAAACTAATCAGACTGTTTTACTTGTCCCTGGGGCCAGCTTATCTGTCACAGGACGTTCCTATGAGAAAAGGTTCCTGGTTGTACCATAACCACCTTCTGTTTGTACCTGACTACTGGAAAGGTCTGTATGGGACAAAGTGTACCCCACCTCAACAGCTGGACACACCGGGTTAACAAATCAGGCTGAGGTCCCGTTGTAAGTGGGCCCTATGATAAGGGTATAATTTTGAATGATTGATCCCAGCAATGAAGGGAAGGGTTGGTTTCTTTAGAAACCAAAAAAAAAAAAAAAAAAAAAGAACACTTGATTTCCCCAATCTTAAAAGCCCATAGTATTGAAACAGCTATTTATTTTGGTAAGTGGAGGCACTTCTTTCATTCATGTGATAATTTAAAGCACATTATTGTTGTTCATTGTAGGCACTGAAGGCCATTAGGAATAAAGACAGCACTGCTGAACACTGCTGAGTTTTTGTAAAAGCTTTCTTGGCTTTCTTTTGACGCTTCCACTGTTTTGTCTGAAAAATAAGAAACACATTATAGTGATGAAGCCCATAGTATGAAGCATAAACAGGACAGAGGAAAATTTTACAGCAAGTGTGAGGAGGGTCAGGTAGGTTGGTTAACGACAATCTGCCATTAGTGATCTTTAGCTCACTGTCTCTGGTATTGCCTTTGTCAGAGTGCAGGGCTTGTTTTTATTTAGTTAATTTAAACATTGAATAAATCAGTTACCAGTCAGTTTACGCCTTTATATGAAAAGGCCACTCTGCGTGCTCTCCACATATTTATTGCAAACTGCATGTGTGTGACTACGGGCTCTTATAACAGTGGCGCTGCGTTGAGGAGATGTGTGTGGCTGGTTCATTTAGCATAGAGTTCCCTAAGCACTGAAGCAGGAGAATCTGACACACTGGATGAGGTCTCAACAGAGCTCACATTGGGCACTGAGGCTCCTGGGGACCCTGGTTCCACAGTGTGCAGGCAGGTGAGAAATGCTTGAGGTATGGGACAAAGCCATGAGGGGAAACCCAATGACTCTTTGTGGCATATTTGCTACCATCAGGAACTTGCCCTAAAAGTGGGGATGTGGCCTACTCCAATTTTATTTTCATTAGCGGGAAGAAAAGAGTTTGACTAGTTTGTGGCAGCTCACAGGAATTGAAATCTCAGTGAGGTTTTGGCAGTTTATGAAAGGATCTTGGCAAAATTTTCAAAATAATAGTGAATTTCCTGGAGAGGTAGAAAACACATCAGAAAGTAGCTCTGCTAACTGTGTCCTTTCATGCATTAGAGACTGATAGTTTCTTCTGAAAATTGTGCTGGGCCTTTCTAATGTACATTTTAAAGCCTAATGAAGTACTATGCTGCTGTGCAGCCTGTGCCTGGCAACTCGGAGAAGTTGCATTTCATCTAAGAAATTAGAAGTAGGCCACCTGTAACTGAATGGTATCAACAGCAGAAAGTGTTAATGGTGATCAAGTTACTGTGGTCATTTAAACCATGACGTTTTGTTGAAATTCATTTATATTTTTACGTAGATGTGAAAACAAACAAAGATGTAGCAGTGAGAAGCTAAATATTTCAAGATGTTTGGTAAAATAATGATTTTACTGTCTTTTGGGTGAGGAGAGAATGATGGATGTTCTTTCTTTTCTGTTGCGTATTTTTAACACCCACTGATCATTTTAATGTTATTTTTCCATATTTCTGTTGTTATTATTTATTCTTCATTCTTCTAACTTTCATAAATGCTAGATTTCAGATTTTCTCTAATTCTGCACCATTATTTCAGATTCTCCCAGTTATTTTAAATTTTTCCATTTTTTTCATGTTCCTCCCCCTCTAATACTTTTAGGAAATAACTGTACTTTCATAAACTAACAGACCTCTGTGCAGAGTGGGAAGTTGTTTTTTGTTTTGTTTTGTTTTTCTTCATTATTTTCTTCCTTGTTTATTTGTGCAAACTGCAATCACTTTGTCAGTTACTTGACATTATGCTGAACAGTCAGAGACATTGTACTGATAGTACATTGTGCTTGTGTGTATGGATGTGTGTATATCATAAAGCTTATATACTTATTTGTACTTAAGGCAGGGGCCTCAGTTTCCCAGCCTGAAAGAACTCCCTGTATCAATAAGCCACTGAAAGCATTGCCTAATATCTTATACTGTATGGTATTGTATGTGATATCTGTGTGATAAGCATATGGAACATCACTTTTTTTTTTATCCCAAGACCATCTTCAGTCATCTACTGCTTGGATGCTGAGCTGCTCAAGTTGCCTGAATTTTGGAAAAATAGTGAATATGCATCTGAAGGTATCATGCTTATGCAGTTATCTGCTGTTGTGCAGTGTTTTGCTGGTCTTGCTCACTGAGAAAGTGATGTGAAGTCTCTTTTTGGAGGCAGATTCGTGTATGGTTGGGAGCTGCCCATTTGTGGAACTGTGCTTATGACTTCCAGAATCCTTAATATGGCTGTGGTAATGGTACAACATTTCTGACACTTGCCTGTGTCCTTTACCCTAGCTATGGCTGGTGCTTACCGTCTTCTCTTTTTCCTACATGCCAATTAATTCATCTCTGAAATCTGTCTCCTCAACATGTGAAAACCTTCCGGTTGCTAATCCACCAAGAAAGCTAAGTGTATTTTTAGAAATCACAGGATCTTATTTGTTCCACTAGTGGATTTAAATTTTTAAATGCTAGATGATGTCTATATTGAATTTTGCAGCTAGGTCTTTCTCTTCCCAAAACACAATACTGAATATTTATTTGTTATCAATATAATGTGGAAATACTGTTAAAGCAATATTATGATAGGTACACAATGATAAAACCTGTAGAATATAAGAGCTAATTCAGGTCTAAACTACAGACAAGATGAACATTTAGTTCAGTTTAATGTTTAGTGCGTGAAGTCATTACAGTGCAAGAATGGCCTTACTGATTCAGAGCAGAGGCTCAACTAGCCCAATATTCTGTCTGTAATGGTGACCAGAGGAAAACAGAGAAAGGGCAAAAGACAACCATATATTCCAGGGTATGCCTGCTGAGCTTCCAGACATCCATGACTTAGTGACTTCTAGAGCTAGAGTGTCTTTTCATGCCTAGTAACCCTCTGTGGACTTCTTTTTTCCTTCCAAAAATGTGTCTAACATTTTCTTGAAATCATGTAAACTTTCCTGTACATAATATCCAGGAACAATGAGTTCTGAAGTTGAATTACATATCATATGAGAAACTACATACTTAACCTTGAACCTGTCCTCTGGACATTTCATTTGATGCCTCCACATTTTGAATTGTGATTTTATAGACCTCTATCATATCCTCCTTCAGTTTTGTTCTTCCAGGCTGCACACTTCTGGCTTATTTATTATTTTCTTGCACAGATGCTGTTTCTGCTTTAAGTGGTGTTTCCTTTCTCTGCATCCTTCCCTGTATTTGGTTCTACTGTATCCTCCTGGAGACAGCATGTAGTTGTGGTGAGTGCTTGTTGTTTGAACAAAGATTTCTCATTCGTACATGAACGGACACCTCTTTATTCTAATGCAGAGAGTGCTTTTCCCTCTTCTTTTTGGCTGTCATGCATTTTGCATGAATAAGTTTGAATCTTAATCTTTTCTACCGTTTATAGCCGTATTTATTTTTCTTTCGGGTTTATTTGTACCTATAATAGTTCTTGGCAGATTACCATGGCATTTTTGAGAAAGGGAGTCTTCTCCCTTTACTGTCTCTTTTTCAAGCTGTTTGTGTGCCTGAATCCACCAGTGCTGAGACAGAGTTTAGTATTATTTTCAGAGTGTGTATGAGCCATAATCAACAGATCTGAGCTGCAATTAAGAGATGGTCCATTGAGTCCATTAAAAAGAAACAAATACAAAATGGAAGATAGAAACACTGTAAAACTGCATTGCTTCACTGAGTGGGCAAGGAAGTTTATGGCTAAGAAAAAGCTAATAGATATACATTAGCAAATAGAAAAATGCCCAGAAAATTAGGAATAAAGAATTTTAGACTTTTAGGCAAGGTGGGTTATATTTGTAAAGACTGTCAGTGATCACTTCTCACTGTGGAGAAGGATCTAGCGACAATATTTGAATTTGTTTCTCTTTTGTGGATTTCAATGGTTTTTACACAATAATCATAATTCAGACTGGATCAAAGATAAGTTTAATGAACCAGGGACTTCATTAACATTTTGTATTCCATATCTCACTACTGGAATAAAAGGACTTCCATGTTCTTTAAGAAGAAAATGTGTCGATACTCCATAGGACAGCCTCAGAATTCCACTTGAACTTGGTACCATAGCATCAAGATTATACAGAGCAACAACAGTCATTATCCATTCCATGGTGCCTGTGTCTCCGCTTCAACAATGTTTAATGATTTGCAGCTTTGTGTTTAGCTGTGCAAACTGCTTTATTCCTTTTTATTCCTTTTTTTTTTTTCCCTATAGTCTGAAACTGCTGGGTTCAAATGTGCTTTGACTTTTCTTTCTCTTACACCCTTGCAATAATAATTTTAAAGTGTTATAGATAAGTGTGTATGTATATATATATATATTCTTTTTGACTGAGAGCTTAAACGGTAGAAAACATTTTGTTCTACTTTTTTCTGTCAGGAAACAGCTGTCATTTTTGCTTTGCAGCCCAGCCTGATTTACACTGGGGACTTGAAGGAATGGGAATGAGCCAGGAGGGCCCTGGGAAATGAGGCTCATTTTGCCACTGTTGACAGAGGAATAGGAAGGTCAGGACGGAGACTGCTGTTTCTGATGTCCTCGTTACCAAACACCTCTTTGGGACTACTTGCCATCCAGGGGTCAGCTACCAACGGTCATCCCTTGGTAACAGAAGCTGCATCCAGTCTGGATTTCTGGAGCTCTATTGGAAGTAAAGCAGCACCAATTATGAATATTTTTCACCTTCTTCAACCTGTTACCCTAGGTGATAGCTCAAGTTGCCTATAGCTTAACCCCCAAAAATATTATCACAACATAAATATTGTATTCTGCAGCACTTCCACAGCCAACCAAGATCACCTGCAAATGTAAGGCAAGTCAGATTCAGAACTGTTAGTCAGGAAGAGCACATTTTGTGAAATTTTTAGTAAAATCTGTAATGTTCTCATGGACACTGGTACAAATCACTCTGTGCTGGTGTTGGACTTTAAAAAAGAAACATCAAACTACTGCATTTCATACACTTATTTGGGTGAAGAAAAGTGAATGAGGTGACAGGCTAACTGCAGAGAAGCTTCTTTCATGCCAATTGACAGTAGAATTTAGCTAGGAAATTCTCAAAGGACTGAAGTTTAGTTACACAAGCTTAAAGTTAGAAGAACATTCTGTACTGTATGAAGGAAAACATATCTGTAACATTTGGTACAAGCTAATGTTAGTCAGGGTAATTAAATTCAATGTTTTTTAAAGATTAATAGATATTTTACCTCAAATGCTTTAGGAAGCACAAAAATGGGAGGGAAAATATTGCTCTACCATGTTTTCTTCTTTCACATACTCTGTTATGTTAATTTGTTGGTATCAGAGAGGTGGCTAACTGAATGGGTTCTGTCGATTACAGTTAGTTTTCAAAAGAAAATTGCTGTCTTACTAAGATAAACCCCTTTTTTGAAAGTCATATAAGAATTTAGAGATAGAATTGGCTGAAAAATGGATTTTAATTTCCAAGGGAATTATTGATTGACTGTTTACCTCGGAAATCATTGGGAAGGCAAAAAAAAATGAACCCCCACACCACTCCTTCATGATATGTCAAGAAGATTGACATTTTTCATTGCAAGGCAAATTCTAGAAATCTCCACATAGGAAGAACTGAAAGAGAAGTTGTAGAAGGCTGTTTTTCTGTATATTCTGCCTTCCAGGGACTTGGAAATTCAGGTACCCATCAAAATGTCGAGGCCAGCAGGAATGGTGTCATGCTTGCTTGGTCATCCAGGCTCTACAACCTGCCACTTGAGGATGTGACTGTGACTTCTGAGATATTCAAGAAATTCTTCAAGTCATTTTTGGGAAACTGAGATTTAAGTACCTCGTGGAATCTTTTGTTTCTGTGTCCCCTGTGCAGTCAAGCAGGACTCTGTAAATGTATGATAAAACCCTTATATGAGCACAACAGTCAGCACAGTTACTGTGAAAGCAATAAGGAAACCCGCACTGATAAGCATATGGCCCATGCTGCATACAAGATGAAACAGTTTCTCTGATATTTCATTTTTAGAATTTAAATCATGGCTATATCTTATTTATTTTTAATTTTTTATAAAAACATTATGTAAATATAATAGCTCTGTGATCACTGATATCTGGAAAATATAGTTTGGTTTTGGTGGGACTGAAGGGACATATACTCTGTCAGCTCTCATGTAAACATCACTTGGAATGATGTCTCACAAAATAACCTGATTACACAAGGAAACTTTAAAAACTATGATATCTCACTAAACGGCATAGAGTATTCCCTTCAGCTGAATGGTAATTTGCCAGGTCTCTCCTTTCATTTAGGAGCTTGAACTATGTCAGGAAAACCCAAATGCAAAGCATTTCACACAGGAGTCTGTGAGATGCGTGATAGCAGACTGGTCTTTTATCCTTCTCTCTTCAGCTGCTTGTGGTAGCCAAGCACAAGCAAGCCCACAGAGTAGCAGAAGTATGTGATACTTATTCACAGATACACAAGAAGAAAAATTTCTGCTCTACAAAATTTACTATTTAAATTAGACCAATAACAGTATGAATACTGACAATAGGACATGTAGATAAGATGAGGTGAGTGTGGTAAGTGCTTTTGAAAGTAATTTTATTAAAAGAAATGGATCTTATAATTAATTTTCTGTTATATGACATGTTCCTTCTTTTTAATAATAATAAAAAAGTAATTATCCTTTACCATTCTGTAATGGGCAGGCAAGAGAGTGGGAGTAGACCGTGCTGCAGTTGAAATGAGTGGAGGAAAGCTAGTTAGCTAGATGCTGTGTTTACACAGGGATAAAGCCCAGCTGTAGAACTCATCTTGGCAAGTGTAAATTGTTCTTACACAACCCAGTTTTGTGGGTGAAAAATATTTGCTTTTAGAGTATTGCATGCGTGTTGCTAAGGGTAAGTTTATGGCATCTATATTTGACCCTCTTACAGTATGCTGATGAGTTTAGAAAGGAGTCATGAGAGGTGTATGCATCAGTCTTGTTATAAAGGCAGCTTAAAATATCAGATTTTCCAACTCAAAGAATCATCAAAAGAAGTGGCAACAAAATACTTAACAGAGTGTGTGTAGCATTACTTTGGACTATCTCTACTAATCAACTAGAAAGTGAAAAAAAAAATAATCATTTGAGGTTAAGCAGCTAAATCACAAAATTGAGAAGTAATTTTCTGGGACACTGAGTAACAGAATGAAAAGTGGGCTTTTGGTTAGTAAGCACTAGACCATTGGAAAATATAGGAACTTTAGGTAGCAATTCCAAAGAGATGAATCAGATGTTGTCAGCTAATGATTACCTGCAGATATCATTCTATACTATACTTAAAATCAATTCACCTTAGTAGAATTTTTGTGTGGATCTTGTAAATATTTTTTATGTAGGTAATTGAGATTTAGATTGAATCTGTATGCTCCTTACCTGATACTACATAAGGCTAATCAGTGCAAGAAATCAAAACTGATGTCTCTCTCATCATTTGGAGTATTAGCATCTTTACTCTAAAAAGTTTCAGAAAAATTTTTGAAATATTTTGATACAAGTATGCAACACACAAATAAAAAAAATGTTACCAAATATTTGCTGATGGAAAAACAAACAAACAAACAAACATAAAACAACACATGATTTTTCACATAAAGGTAGAAAATGATGGTAACAAAACTCACTGAAAGAGATGTTTCAAAATCTCAGTGCATTTGCAGAAGGAGGAGTTTTAATGAAGCAACACACTAGTGAAGTAAGCATGATTGTGAAAGCTATGAGTTTAAAGCTGCTTCTGGACTTGACTGTATTCTTGCTGTGTTCAGTAAATTTATTTTGGCATATAACAGCCAAAGGGGTGAGGGAAAACAAGTTTGTTAAAAATGATTATGGAGAAAGAGAAATGACTACTCATTACTGAACTCTGGGAGAAGATTAGTCAGCATGCAGCTGTCTTTGACCTTGAAACGCAAAGACACAGGACTGTGTAGGAGTTGGGGAGAACTATATCATGAGTTGACTGACATCCACCTACTCCCGTAGGTGTGTTTTATATGCACATTCTGTCTTCATTTGGAAATCAATCTTTCTGGGGGCCTGCTTCCTTAAAATGCAGTTAAATTGCTCTTCAGGAATGGGTTTTTCTATGTGGAGCAAATGGGATGTTTGTAAGATCATTTAGGTCACACATCAGAAAGGAAACAGAAAAATATCCATGTAAACTATTTGTAGTTTATTAAACACTTAACAATTGACTGTGATGTTGATTTGAATATGCAAACTAAGGCACAATTTTAAGGTCAGGAGGGAAGAATGACAATGAGGATCAGAGATGGTTAAAAATCCCATGCTACTGCTGGGAAAGTTATTCTGCGTTCTAAGACAAATATGTCTGACAGAACATGTGTAAAGAACCCAAGTGAAGAAGAAATGTTTATGCCATGTTTTTCAAGAGTAATGAGGCATGATATGAAAATAAAGGGGAGAATGTAAGAATTGTTCTCTTTGGACTAACATACATGATATTGTGAATTGTCTGTGAATAAAATAAACTTAGTACTGAGTCTATGTTTCCTCATTACATTCTATAGATATGCAGTCTTCAAGTGACAAATAAGTCACATTGGAAGAAAATTGCCTTTTAATTTTCTGGTCTATGTACTGTTACAATTTACACAAATACTACTGGTTCTTATTAGAATTTAGATATATTTCCTATGGTGATCTGAATTTATAATGTTGCCCTGTAAAATTGTTGAATGTAAATTGCTTAAAATCAAATTAAATTTGGTTGCCTTCAAGTATCTAAAGAAATAGAAATGTAGGAAATTGTGTTGTTTCTGTGTTACTAGCTAGATTTATGTTGTGAAACATTAAGCAAATATATGTGTCTTTTATTATTGACACATCAATTACACAAAGCATCTGTGTTCAGCATAGGTTAATTAAGGTTAATAAGGATCCTGGTTGGCCTTTATCCTTCTGCTGAGTGAAGCAGGGACTTCTGTATTCTGTGATGGGACATAGGGCTCTAAATGACAGTCCTTATGTCCAGGGTTGCAAGACGTATGCACCTTCCTAGGAGCAAGTCACTGGGATGGTAGCACCCTGTTTTCAACAGGCTGGCCATTTGTATAGAGCAGGCTTGATTTCCTCCTCCTTTAAGAGTCAAGGACATAGACATCACCTCCAGGACAACTGGGAAGTGAGTTCAGACATAAGACTGCTTCTGCTCCCTTCGGTAGGACACTGTGACTCCCATGCTTATTGCATCTTCTGGATAAATATCACAGTCTATTCCTGAGAAAGCACTCTGCACGTTTGCCAGGCAGATGGTGACTGCTACAGCTAGAGTGATGATTCTAGATAGGATATTTCCACAGATGTTTGTGAGCAATGCAAAATATGTTGTACTTTTCATGAGATTTTTCTATTACCAGTAAAAATTGCCTTGACTGATCTCAGGGTGAGAACAGAAATATCTCTTTCAAAAGTTTTAAAGGCTCAAGTGCTGTATTATTCTAGAAAAAAAATATATCACAAGGAAATTTCATGTTGGAACTAAGATGAGGAACACCTGTGTTTTGACTGTATGTTTTGAAGAAATTTCTTATTATTTTATTTAAAGTGTCTGTGTGGGTTATTCATTGCTAACACATTGCTGCACATTTAACATTTCCAGGTTTTATAACTTCCCTTGCTACGTTTTATACCACCAGTGGGACTGCACATATTCTGTGGCATGTCTTTAATTAATTTGTCTTTATCCATCCTATCTGGGGACAGACAGAGGAACTTCATATATTATTACTAACTAATGAGCAAATTCTACTTTCCGATGATTAAATTTTCAAATGTAATTTGAAATATGGATTGTATGTCCTTCAAAGGGAGACATCGTCAGATGGACTTCATTAATTAGTCAGCATCATTCAGTGCATGGCATAGGTATGCAGGTGCTAGAGTAAAATGACCATTATTTGAAGTTGTTTTTCACATTTTTCATTGTTTCATAGGAAAATGGCCCTGGGCCATTATTTCCTCTGTGATGTTCCTCCATTTATAACTCATATCCCATCCACAAGGAAAATGCCTTAACCTTAATGTGTGTTAGTACTTCTACAGTGAACAGTTAACCTGGCCATGCAAGATGATCTTGCCTCAAGTTACTACAGGTTATTAGCTCCTTAAACAATCATCCCACAGTGTGGATGCGGGCTGTATTTATGTTGGTGCCGCAAGTAATATATTGGTTTTCTGTAATTCTCCCTTTCTCCATACAACAAAAAGTTGTGGCTTAGCTTACTGCAGCAAAGAAAGTTTTGTGGTTACCTCTTTACAAGTCTTAGTGCGAGATGTAACCAGTGGTAGGGCCTGTTTTTGGCTCAGCTGAATGACATCTCACAGTGCAAAAAAGGACAGGCTCATTCTCGCAGTGGAGACAAACTTTGTGCTTCCTCTCATGTCTGAAAGAGTAAGAAAGTTCCTTCCCTTCCTCCCTTCTTTCTTTGTGAGGCTGGAGGAGGAGTCAGGACTGTGGTCTCTGTATTTGGAGGAACCAAGTGGCCAATAGAGAGGGGCTGCCTTGAACAGGCTGAGGCATGAAAGCAGCACTGAATAAGGTTGTATGCTTCCTTCCTATGCTGTGGTTAAAAGAAAAGGCTAAGCTTTACACCATAAAGCATCATCCTAAATGTTAGATCCCCATGGTACTTCAGTCTGGAGGACTAGGACCCCAAATTGGCACTGAAATGATCAGTGAAGTTCACACTATGAAAGACTTGCCTGCTTGTTTTAGAGGGATTCAGTTTATAGAACATCATTTCTAGGGATGTAGCCCCAAGACTGGTAAAGCTCTGTGCTTCCTCTGGAATCCCGCTTCCTGGCAATTGACTTCTTCAACTGAATGTGAAACTAGTGCTGCTGATTATTCATCTACGTGCTGCTGTTGAAAGTCAGATTGTTAGGGACAGAAATGAGTATGAACAGAAACATGCTGACTAAAGAAAAAGCTTGGAATTAGAAGATATGAGCTTTAGTCCCAGCTCTACACTGACTTAACACAAAGTCTCTATTGATTTAAATACTCCTCTGAATTCTGCCCAGTTTAGTGACCATGGTAATGATATTCTCATGGAGACTGTAGAGGTCATATTGACAGAAAAGACTAACATCATATATACCCCCAAGAAGGAAGGGTGACTTATGGTCACGATGGGATGTGATGCAGAGGTTTTTAGACCCTAGAAATGACTGCTTCTTAAAGCAGTCATTAAGTCATTGGAACCACATCTGGAGAAACAAGTCTGGAATTACCCTGATCCAAGACCGAGGTTAGAAATTACTACTAAATAGCCACTATACAATAATTATTTCAATACACTCAGATTTAGCTCTTTCTCCATAATAATGTAGAACTACTTAAAAATCAAGAAACTACTTTCCAGAGATGAAAAGAAAGAGCCAAGAGAAAAAAATATATATTTATGGGGTCACATGGAGATTGCTTAAATATACTATGCTGGAACCTCAGAAAAAATGGTTGGACCAGATGATCTTGAAGGTCTTTTCCAACCTTAATGATTCTATGAAATGTATTTCACATATCCTCGTAGATCTTCAAAAGCTGCCTAGATATGGTCCTGTGCAAGATGATCCAGCTGTCCCTGTTTGAGCAGGGGGCTGAGCCAGATTACCTCCAGAGCTCCTTTCCAACCTCAGCCATTCTGTGATTCTGTGAAAAAGAAAACTTTGAAAAGAATCCCAAATAAGTCTTTAAACACCAGAGTGAGGGGGATTACTAAGAGTTAAGACACGAAAATGAACATCACATTCAAATGGAAAACAAAAACAAAAAACATAAACAAGTTAAATGTAAAATTAATAAGGCAGGAAAGAAAGAAAAAAAAGACTTTGGGGAACAATTTTCTAAAGACATAAAAATTAAAAACACACTTATTTGTCAAATATATTAGGAAGCCTGCCAGAAAATCTTGGGCACCAATAAATGATCATGGCTTAATAGGAGTTCTCACAGGGCAAAAATACAGAAATATTAAACCAATTCTTTTCAGTGAGCATCACTACCAAGAAGACACTGAAACCAGAGGGCTTTGTGTTACATGGATCAGAGTTTGAAACAGAACTGCCTCAAATAAAGGTATCAGAAGAATAAGATTTAGAAGAAACAGATTGAGTGAATGCAGACAAATTACAAAACTGGGTGCTATTTAGCTGGAAGCCCTAAGGGAACATAAAAATGAAATTGGAAACTTTCAGCTATGAAGCCTATTGATTAAATCAATTATTGTCTTAGATTAGAGTAAAATAGCAAATATAAATTTGAGTTTTAAAAATGATTTAATGGGGATGTAGAGTTCAGAAAGCTTAAGAGAGTCTGTGCAAATTTGCTGGTATGTGAAATATTAGAAGCCACCCAAGGACTAATAAACACAAAGGTAAATACAATATAATGAGGAAAACTGAACACAGCTTTTGAAAGGGAATTAGTACTTTAAAAATTGATTAAAGTTGTTTGATCATTGTTGAATATATAGAAAAGTGATCCAGTTGATACACTGCCAAAAAGGTTTTTGACAAGGTCCTCTGCAAAAGGCTCTTAGAGAAATTAAGTTGTGATAGGATAGGAGAGAAGGTCCTCTGCATGTTAATAACTGTTTAAAAGGTAGGAGATGAAGAGCAGCAGTAAATGGTCAGATTTCACAAGGGAGGAGGGTAAAAATGGAAGTCCTTAGGCATCTGTGCTGAGGCCTGCGCTGTTAAATATACTAATGCTAATTATACGCTACATAATTAAAGTGTGTGTGTGTGCGTGCACATGTGTAATTCACATACAAGTATACCAATACCTATATTTCAATATACAGATGGCAACATGAAAGGAAATTTGTATTTGGTGTCTAGAAATGCAAAGTAAAGCATGCAGAAGTAACTGTCCTTGCTGTAGACCTACAGTGAAAGGATCTAAATCAGCATTACGTTGCCATGTAAGACAGCCTGGAGTCACTGGAGATTGTTCTGTAAACACATTGGCTGAGTGCTCAGTACTGTTTGAAAAAGCAGACAGAACATTAGGAACTATTAGGAAAAAAAAATATGGTGTTTACAGTTTTGACTTTTATGTCACTGTGAATAACCATAGTTTATCTTCATCCTGAATACATTTGTGGAGATATAAGCATCACAACTTCCATTTTAAAGAAGGTTTAATGTAAGTATAAAAGCATTATCTCTCCCTCTCTCTCTCTCAATAGATATACGTTATGCATATAGAAGGTGGTAAAGTTTGCTGGGGTATGGAGTAGCTCCTATACAAGAGAGATTAAATATACTGGTGTGCTTCAGGCAGGAAGAGAGAGGGTTGAGAGAGCAGAGATGCAGTCAGGTATCAAGTTTTAGGCATGCACTTTTTCATTCAGTGCAGAGTTAGTCTTGGAACTCACTGATATTTGTGGACGCTAAAAATCTAGAGGTGTTGAAATAGCAACGGCAAAACAGGGATATGGAGGTATGTGAGTCAGAAGCTGTGGCTACTGACTCTGCCTGGGAAAAGGCAAAACCCACAGACACACAGCAGTATAAATCCCTGGACCAGCACTGCTATGGTCTTGCCCCATCTGAAGCCAGATGTCCTCCAGGATGCCTCTTATGCTGGTATCGGTGTACATCCGTTGTTGTGATGAGCTGTAGAATAAAGGACCATTGATCTCTTAGTTGTAGGGGTACTTTCCTGTCACTTCTGTGTGCTGAAGTGGTTCATCACAGAGGCTGATGTGTGTCAGTGCCTGGACAAAGGGATGGGCACGACTGGGTGGTGGGCAGGACTGCAGGTGTTCTAGTTTGTACTGGCTTTTCTGCCTAACAGCTTCACCCTGAACTGGGAGCAGGATGTGGACAAAATCTCTCTGCCTATTATTGTACTTGCTTAAGCATTTTCCACAGGGTGTTATCAGGAACAGGGTAGATGGGTCCAGTTTGGCTGGCTTATGGTCATGTGACGTGTACCAATTTATTGCTAAGTCTCTGTTAGGCTTAGCTTCCCTGCTGCCGAGGAGGCAAACCAGACTTTTCCCATCTTCAAACAACTACTACAAGACTTATTCTGGCATACACGAATAGAGTGCCTAGAAAAATTTTCAAACAGTTGATAGTTTCTTCATCTAGGTTGTTTTAACTGTGTCCGCAAGGGACAAGAGCCTGAAAGATGCTCTTACGTTCTTGTATATCTTGTTCTTGTATATCCTGTATATAAGGCTGTACACTGCACAGAGCGTTCCCCTTCACGGCCCTGGTTCTATTAAGGGTCATATACCACTGAGAAATGCATTCAGGAAGAAACTACATGCTTTACCTAAAGGTGGTATATCTGCAAGAAAAGAAAAAGTGGGAAGGCGTTGAAGAGTTGATTGTTACAAACTATTCACTCTTCTCTTCTGAGAGCCAGGTAAACTGAGAAACCCTCTGCAATTTCTAGTTTGTAAAATGAAATATATAAAAGAGGTTAATTGAAAAGATAATACAGTAACTGTCTTGATATCATTTCAACATGAACTTCTTAGAAAGGCAAATATCTCTGAGAGGAAATACTGCTGCTTTGCATGAAATGTAGTGGTTTAAAATCAACATTAGCAATCAGAGACAAAGTGTTAATTTCCAAATCTTTGGAATGTTGTAATTTTGCATCATGTTATTAGTGTTTAATGCAGTAAGCATCAATTTTTCAATAATTGAGAGGTTTTAAGCAGACTCAGGGAGGAAGTGATTGCACAAGACAGTCTGAAAGATTTGTCTGAAAGATTTGTCTGAAACACTGTGCACCTATTTCTGGTCTCGTTTCCATATATAATGGATTGACAGCTTTGTGGTTTCCAAAAGATGCATGGTACATATAAATGCCAGACAAATAAATTCAAACATTCAATTTTTCTGTGATGAATAGCTCAGTATACGTTTTTATGGTTCTAAATAACATTCATATTTTGCCTGGTGGTTTAAATGAGTCTGAGGGTACTGTGACAAAAAAAGGAAAGAAAAAAAAAGGTGAGTTTGTTCATCCCTCCTGACCAACCACAGTTGCTGAATGTTTAATAAAAGGTTTCTTCAGAAAGATGGAGCTACTTGGTGGAAATATTTAACTGATTTCTATTACTTTAATTTATAGCAAGCCCAAGTGGCTCTGTTAATACAGGAATTTATTTTTTCTGACTGATAAGAGTGGAAAGATAAAGATATGAAGCTGAATGGTGCCTACAGAAGAGCAGAATTCAGTTTATAAATCATACTAGTATGACTAGTATGATTTATACTAGATTAAACACATTAAACATACTAGATTAAACATACCAGATTAAATAAAAAATATGAAGCAAGTTCTTGTCAACATGCATTAGCAATATTTTGAAAGTAGTTTTCTCTTTCTGATCTACTACTCCCAATTGTTTTTCAGTGAAGATGTGGGCTCCAAGTTGGTGGTGAAAGTCTGACTGAAACAGATTTTATCTTTTTTTTTTTTCCTTATCTTTTCCAGATTCCTTTGAAGTGGAATATGGGTTTGTGATAGAAAGTGCACTTGATATATTTCTTCATACTTTTTAAGGTGAAGTATGGTTAAATAAGGTGACTGGTTGTCTACTGAACCTCCTGAAATGTGGGGAGAGGGACTGCAGCCTAGAGAGCCTGCTCAGGGAGAGAGAGGGCAGGCATGAAGATCAGAGCCCACGGCTGGGCTCCTGCAGGGAGACAACTGCAGTGGAGAGCAGACAGCCCTCAGGAATATCAAAAATGAAACTTTCTGGGGGCCAAAGCGCTGTGCAGTGCTTGGAACAGCCCAGAGAGTCACTGCATTTCCTGAAACTAGTTCTAGAAACAGTGATACCATGGACAGGGAGATATTGGATTATCAACTCTCATTTGCACTCTGAGCTAGTGGCTTTGAGATTTTTATTTATTTATTTATTTATTTATTTATTTTTCAAAATGTTAACCCTTACTTGTTCTCTAACGAAATGCACCTTTGGGTTGCTCTTTTTCTTGTTGATGTTGTTCGTTCAGTATTTCATCCTTTCATTCTTTCATTCTTTCTTTCTTTTGCTTACTTGCATGCTTGCTTGCTCACAGAAAAGTCCTTGAATCTCTTTGGGGGGGGTTCACTTTAAGGAAATTATCTATGTGGATCCACCTCAAAGTTCTAGATAACTTGGAGGTTCTTCGCATACTCATCTTTGCATGTGACATATTGCTGAAATTAATTGACATTGCTGAATTAGTCTCGTACTTAACACACAGGACTGATAGCTTCAACTGATTAGTGAACACTAGAAAGAACGCATGCAAGGTTATGATATCTAGTTACAATCCATTTTTTGGGGTGATGCTGCATTGCCGAACCTAGGAGTGCTCAGAGGAGTTGGGCCTGTACAAGACATTGAGAGGGTTTCAAATCCTGTTAGACAGGCAGAGATTTTAGCAGGATACTATGATACTAGGAGTCCCTTCCTTTTTTTTGGGAAATGTTTGCTCTGAGTATCTCCTTAACACAGAGAACTCACAGTGTGTTCTGTGAATGAAAACACAAAGGTCTCTTGTTTTCTTTGCCTTTCCATATACCAAAGAAAGAAAGTTTGGGGATGGAGTAAGGATGATGATGAGATATAGCCATACTTGCTGTAGACCAAGAGTTAAAAAGCAAAGCCCCATCTGTGAAATTCAAAAAGGTCATTTAGAAAAATAAGTTAACCAAATTTTTATGTGTATACAGAAATATTCCATAGTGTAAAACTAGCTATGCACCATCTGCTTTCAATTTTTGGACAAAACTCTTAGTATTGCTTAGCATTTCTAAATCCAGACTATTTGAGAGTTCACTTATAAAAGGAAATAAAACCAACGTACAGTGTACAACATCCTCTCCTTTCTAAATTATTTGTAGGCTAAAATATTTCCATGGAGACTTCTCCCCATGTGAGTCTTCTTCCCATGTGTCAAAACGAACTCCAGTGGTATCTACAACAAAGTTCATGATAGCATTTTTGGTATACTGCCATATTACTTCTGTAAGGCACAGCTTAATTCTGATAAATTTATTGTAGAGAACTGCTGGCAGCAGTTTCATTGGAGTTAGATCTATGGAGAAGCCTCTGAAGATACCTTTTATTTGGCTAGAGGACCAAGAGCTGTCTATCATGTCTGGGAGCTTAAGACAGACATAATCAAAGTCAGAAACTGTGGCCGAGTTTAAAGGAAAATATTGCCTAAAAACTTTCTAAAAGCTGACACCGATGAACTAGATTGTCTTGTGCAATATCAACTGATTCAGTAATCAATACAAGACCTGCACTATTGTTCAATGTAGACTAAATATGTAACTTGGGGAAAGTTTTGAGTCTGAATATGGGGCCAGCTACAAGTATGTAAGGGTTGAGACAATGATGATAACAACTGAATGGTTTTGGTATTTTCTTCCTCCTCTTTTAAAAAATACCATTATTATAAACAAGCACCTTTGTACCCTTTTTGTTACTTGAAGCTTGAGGGATTTCATGAAGAATCATGTCCAAATCGAAGAACAACATTGAGAGCTGGACTACTTTTCACCCCCTTGTAATTTCACAGAGATGTTTCAGTGGCATGTGAATAATCACCCAAATTCATAGGTGATTGGCCAACCACAAGGAGACCTTACACTGTCAAACTACAGAGATTCAAAAGTGCTACATGCATTTCTACAAGCAGCTATATAATTATATATTAATAAAACCTTCAGAATGCTATTATTATTATTACTGTTGTCGTTTTTTGTTATTTGTGGAGACCACATAATGTGCTATTTTGTGTCAGGTAGCTGCTGCTAAAGAGCAGTATAACTGTTTCAGAAAGATTATGCCTTGGAGGTATATCTAGCAGCAATGTGGTGTATTATATCCTGTAAACATAATGCAGGCAAGACCAAAATAAAGGCAAACAGAGCAGGATGTGATTGTGTAGAAAATGCTCGGCAAAGCAAGGGTTTGTACAATGCCAATCCTTCCCAATGCAAGCTTTATTACTGCAAGTGGTCTCTCCCGGGGAGTAGAGTGTTGGATAGTAACGCTGAGGCTGGTGAGGGTGAGAGTGTCTCTGGTGCTTTGCAGGAACAAGCTTCAGGCTTGTAACTGTATTGTAAGCTGCAGAGCCTCAGATCACTGCTGGGGACTACTGTCATGTTGCTGTACAGGGTGCCACTGCTGGGAGGTGGGGTGGAGGGGATGAAATCCTTCCCTACAGTAAGCTTGTCTGACATCAGCAATTATCAGCTGCCCACTGCCTGTGAAGCATTTCCTCTATTTCAGCAGCTGGGATGGTGTTTTCCCGTCTTACTGCAGTGCGATGATTAGATTGCTGTCTCTAGCCAGCTAGTGTTGTGATGCTGCAGGCTGAATGATAACTATGGCAGACAGAAAAGAGTTGTTCCTAAAGTGCTCCCAGGAGCATCACTCATTTATTTCTTTATTTTCCCTTACTGCTTTCTGGTAGGAGGCTTGCAGTGGGTGTAGCATCAACAACCATCCTAGGTCAAGCAGCATTAGCCCTTGTGCTAATGTTCTAAGAGGTTCAGATTTGTGAATTTAATTACATCTCTTTACAGCCTGTTTAGTTTTGTTGTTGCTGTTATTATTTATTCCTGTCTCTGTTTAGCTGCACTCCAACCCATTTCAGGGTAAATGGGGAGGTTCCTTTTGGTAACATTTAGGCTGAACAAGATGACAACAGGCCTACAACAGAAATCTTTCATTCTGTCCTTCCCCCATCTGACAGCATTTGGTGAGAGCGTATGGCCCTGTGTGTTTCAGAATCCTTGCTTCTTTGCTGCTTTGACTACATTATATAACCTGTTCCTTTATTCTTTATCCAAAGAACTTTGACACTGAACAGTAAAGAAAGCATTTTTACCTAGTTGTTAACATTATAAAACAGATAGTATCAGAAACAAGATAAGAATATCTACGCTTATTCTTTTAAAAGACTGTGATTTCTTTGCTGCATCTAAACTCATAATTTGATGACTTAGGGCTGACTCATGATTTTCATATGCCTGGGACTGGCAAGAGAGACTCTGTCAGTACAAAGGGCAAAGAAACAGATAATCAGATTTGTGATGTGTGCAGGAAAAGTCTGTAACATTTAAGATCTTTAGCAAAATACCCCAGGAGTCCAAGCAAGTTACAGTAAGCAAATTATCTCAGAACAAATTATCTGATATCTAATTGAATTTCCTACCATGGCTCCCATCAATCTTGTGTGTTGAAGACTACCTGTAGTGTGC
This sequence comes from Anser cygnoides, assembly GCF_040182565.1. Taxonomy (NCBI): domain Eukaryota; kingdom Metazoa; phylum Chordata; class Aves; order Anseriformes; family Anatidae; genus Anser; species Anser cygnoides. Next base: position 128,162,407 of record NC_089873.1, on the reverse strand, counting down.
ACTGCACTTGATAACAATTACAGCTGGTGATTAATTGTCAGACATACAGCAGCTTAGAGAATACATATGGAGACATATTATAGGCAATATAGCTAAGTTTTCCTTGTTAAAGTTGTGAATATTATCAAACAGTCAAGTAAAGCATTCAATGAACATTTTTTAATCAGACAGGAAAGCTTCATTAAAGAAATTTAGGTAATTATGGCCCAATTTTGGGGGAAAAAAAGTGTTTGCTTTGTTTCATACATGTATGGTACAAACCTTTTCCTCTCCCTTGATTGCCCTTTTCAATATGAGTATTTCTAAATTGCTGCTCTGATGTTTTCTGACTCTCTGTGATCTGTTCTTGATAGCATCCTCTGCTGTCTTGATGAAAATACTTCTATACCTACCTAATGAAATTCTCCTATGTACTCAGTTCCTTGGTGTGAATTAGTTCAGAGAAAAGTAGGACTGGACCCAAATTTCTTTCTGGAATTAAAGCAATGGATTGAAACTGAAAGCTGCAGATATGTTTTGTTTATTTTGTTTTTCACTCCTGCATTATTACTATCATTATTTGCTATTTGTTATTTCATATAAGAAAACAACAAGAAGTCCAAAGAGAAAACTGGCTAATTTTTTCTGTATTTCCTTCCAAATTCATACATGACCATGTGAATAAAGAAGCACCTGATGAGAGATTATTTTTTTCTGAGATTTCTTTTGTGGAGTCATGCAACTTGGATAAGTTGCCAATAAGACCAATATGCTGAGTAAAATGATGGACAAGACTTAGCAACATGGACAATCCCATACTAATGTGCCTGAATGACTCCGAAGCTGAAGGTGATTCACCTGTTACAGTCTTGGAGCTAGAATATAACTATCTGCTTCTTTTTGCATAGACATGAGCAAAGGTTCAGAGGGTTACTAGGGCAAAGCTTACCCTTTATCCACTCAATGGATAAAACATGTAATGGAGACAAAAGGAATTTCATACAGGCAATATCACGTGCCATTTTTCTCTTTTGATAAACACAACACAAAGGATTGTAAGAATGGAATGTTTCACTAAATAAGCAGATAAAGGATTATGGGAGTATATGGTCATAAGTTGTCTTCTGTCTTCAACCCAGGTTGTTATAGTTCTCTGTGGTAATGTGAGAGTGGAATTATTGTTGACATGGGCACTTAGTAGTTCTCTACACACCAGAGATCCTAAAGCAAAATTAACATCAGTATTTAAGTTCGTTATATTCCTGGAGAAAACAAACAAAAAAAAAACAAAAAAAAACCCTCCATTTACAGAAAAGCAAGGTCCTTCTTCTTTGGTGTGGTTGTGATTCAGGGCCTGCTGAGGTTGCTGAGTTTGATTCAATGCTTTTACCCATGTATTCTGTTACAATGTTTATTTAGCTTTACTTTCAAATAAGTAATTGTTCAGCAATAGCTCTTCAAAGACGAATGAAAACAATTTTCTCTTAGTTGTCTAGAAGCACTGTTTTTAGATATGGCTATAAGCACACAGCAATTATTTGAAATTGTCCCTATTTTCAGAACTGCTATAGTTAAAACAGTGTGATTACCATGACAGTCAGCACTGCTAATAAACAATGACTCCAGTATACCAATCCTTGTACTGTAAGTCAGTCACAGATCACGTTTAGCTACAGTTTGTCTGATGAAATATAAGTCCAAAAGAGTATACATTCAAATGCAAGCTCATGTTTCATTTACAATCAGGACATTCAGCTGCAAGCCAATTACCTTTGCTGGATCTCCATTGCAGGATTTTTGTTGTTGTTTATTTTTCCCTTAAAGCACAATTCTGGTGAAACACCTTAGGTAAAACACTTTTAAAATTTCAATTTTTATTTTTGTTCCTGAGCAGCTCTTAGAAAAAAAAAAAGAGTGCATTCGGGAACTAGTACAAGTTGTGTAAGATGGCTCTTCAACAAAAGATAAGTCATTATCTTCCTACTAAATCCAAATTCAGCATTATTGCTAGCAAGGCATTATTTCCTTAAGATATTTCTTCATTTCTAAGGCTGACATATCTTGACATGATGGCAGCTGATGATAGGATTAAGAAGGATTAGTCGAGACAGTCTAACATCTGAATAAGGTTTTGACAGGGAGTCTGGCCCCTGCATGCTGATATTGTACAAGCTATCTCATTACATTTTATGTTTTGAAATAAATTTTTTGTTACATCTCTGATAAATATAACAATAAAAGACAAGATACGTATTATTTAATGCCTCTTCTTAACAACTGTTCTTCATAGGGTTTCAGCTGAAACATGTTCATTCTGCCAGTAGCAAAGCAGGCCCTGTGTCTGCGTGGGAAAGATCACAGTTTCACTGTGCTGCATTCCAGAAATAGCAGGGAAATTCGTCAAGGTTTTCTGTACATTCTCTCCTTTTCTCCTATGTACAAAACTATGCAATTTTCTGAGGACAGGGAGAGATGCCAAAATGAACACAGTAATGTAATGACCCATGAAGCTGGAGTGAGGCTGAACTGACCCTGCATCTCATTACTGTAGTATACTGTCTGGTTGTTATACGATAGACCTGTACACCTAGCCTACTCAAGACCAAACACATGTAACCAAATACCACACCAAGCATAGGGTATCTGATGACATAGACTGTGCCAGTTGTAAAGGATATCAAGATATCTGCTGTCTTAGAGCAGAAGCAACCAAAAATAGAGTCTGCTTGGTCCTAGCTACAAGGGACTGAGGACACTGTGCAGTGACTGTAAAGACTCTAAAATATGAAGATGATATTTCCTATTGAAAAATATCTCCTCACAGGGCGATGTGATATTCCACCAGTGGGAGATATAGTTAAAAACTTAAAATACCTGTGTGCAGAAAATTAAGTCTACGTCAAAGATAAGCTAGAAAATATTATGCTCGTGTGTGCAGTAGAGGATGGTATTTTCTATGAGTTTATTTTCGAGAGTATTTTACTGCATAATAAAAAGCTTTTTTTTTATATATATATATATATTTGGGAGTGGCTAAATTATGAGGCAATATGGTATTAACAGTATCAGTCTGGCTTACTTAATTTCTGCTCAAATCTAATTACATACTCACCTGGTAGATTTTGCTTGAGTGTTGACTTCCATTGTGCACTGTTATGCACACAGAGTTATGGTTAAGTGTCAAGTAGAATCTAAATAAAAATAATCCTCAGACTTTATTCTACATAGTTCACTGGGTTAGGCAAAGCATGATTTCAGTAAATATAAGAGGCTAAATCCTGGGGATCATCTATGTACTTGGGCTTCCTCAAAATCTACTTCTAGAGTATATTCCTCTGCTCTATATGCATGACAAAATGTGTGGAGGCATATAACATTGTCCCAGCTCCTCAGTAAATGGTGTGCATGGTAGTGAAATTGAACAAGGTGACTTCCACTGATGGAAAGCAAAGAGGTTAGGAACAAGCAAGCACTAGCTTTTTTGCAGTCCCTAGACTCAAAGACTTCACTGATGCAATGCACCAGTGTGTGGGGTGCAGGACCTTCTCTTCTAGGAACTTCAGTTAAGCGCGAGGACCAGGTTGGACAAGGCCCCAGGCTGGATGAGCCCCTGGGCAACCTGATATAGTGGGTTGGAAGGGGTGTTGGAACTAGATGATCTTTAAGGTCCCTTTCAGCCTGAGCTTTTCTATGATTTTATGATTCTGTGATTACATGGAGGTATCATTGAACATGGAGTGAAAGGCAGCTTGAATGTTTGAGAACTTCAGAGACATCTGCAGTTAACATCAGACTGGCCACCTGAGAGGCCAGTGTTTCTCCTGCCTCATTGTTGTCATAAACTGTTAAGAGAGAACTCCACCATATATCAGTCCTAGGGTAGGTAAGGGAGACAGCTCCTTAGCTGCTGTGTAACACTTGGTGAGGTGAGAATCATATATTCTTTTGTGGCATGAGCAAGGTCTGAGGCATGAAGATGTAAGATGCCCAGGACATGGATCATAATATTTTACTGCAACATCTAACATTTGAATTCCTTTCTAAAATGTTTTTCTGTAATTTTGCATTTATCATTTGAAGATGCAAAAAATTTAGTATAGATTTAACTATAAATAATATTGTCACTTATTATTTGAATTAACATAATAGCAGATGTTTTCCATGCTGTGGTGGCAGTGCAGATTTTATGTCCTTAACACATATCCAGACAGCAGTAAATATTTGTACAGCTATACTGTTGTTCCTATGCAGCTGAGGAATCCAAAGACTATATTTATTTTTCATTATTCATGGAGACTGTATTTGTAATAATTTCCAGCTAGATTTTTGGTCCAGACAGCAGCCATATGTGGTGCTGGATTGTCTGCTGGATTGTGGATTACTTTAGAAACAGTTTATGAAAGACATCTCTAACAGCTGATGACAAGCACAGACTTGTCAAATTACTTCTAAAATATTTATCAAATATACCTGCGGGTAAGGTATTTTCTCAAAGAACCATCTCCTTTTGTAATTATGGGATTTATAATTCTATTTGCTGCTCAGTATTTTGGCTCTCCTAAATTTCCCCATGGTTTCATGTTGCTACTGTTCTCCATAATATTTGAACAATTTCCAGACAATAACAGACTTGCTAATAAGTTCCTGAAAATGGAAACACTTGTACGTTGCTGAGTTAAAAATATGGAGTCGTTTTATTTTAAGTTACTTCTCACTAGACTTTTAGAAGAAATTCCTAAATCCTCAAGGATCCACGCACTGCAGGTTCACAGCCATTGGCTAAGGGGGATGGTTAGAGTTTCTGGCCTAGTTTGACTCTGGATGTTTGTTTTGCCTTTGCAGATGGGGGTTAGATATTTGCAAAATGTGATGATGTAAATATCACTTGAGATCTGTTTAAAAGATTTTCCAATAAAAAGATTACAAGCAATCTTAGTGATGGTACGAGTATAGGTTGTCCAACTTCTATGGAAGATCTCTTTGTAAAAACCTGTAAAGTTTTGTCTTGATCTCTCAACCTTTTTTTTTAGGTTCAGCATGAACACTGACAAGCCTAATTGATTTAGTCTTTGCAGCTGGAACAGTCTGAGTCCAAAATCAAACCAACCAACCAAACAAACATAACTAAACTATGTGGGAATACTATCTTGAAAGACATCACACATAGAATGTTAAGATATACATGTGTCCAAGATGCTAGCAGAAAAAAATTACCACTGTCAGAATATTGTTTTCAAATGCGTCTATGCAATCTGGGACACAAAGGAAATAGGTCTAAATGTCAAGAGGTGTTTTTTATTATTTATTTATTTTTTATTTTTTTCCCCTACCATTATTCTGTGATAGAAAATATTAAAAACAAAACAAAGCAAAACAACCCCCTCAATAAAAACCAACAACAACAACAACAAAAAGCTAACACCCTGTATTGAACAAGGCTAAAGTTGCAGTCAAAGAAGTGCTATAATCAAAAATCAGCAAGGAAAGAAAAGCTATCTGGAAGAGCTGTGTAGTAAAGGAGATATGCTTGTTAGCAGATTTTTTAGGGTATATTCATGCTTGTATTAGTTTTTAAGGTAGAATATAGAATTAAATTCTGCAACAACAGAAAGCAATTATTCTTTCTTACCTACGTTGCAATTGTGTTGAGAGTCTGAGTCAGAGATTGTTGTAAAACTGAAATTTACTGCTACTTCCTTTTCTGAAGAATTTTGGCATGTGAGGCATGACCTCAAGATTAGATAAAAGTCACTTTTTATTAAATGTTTCCAGCTTCGGGAGGGGATTTTAGATACTTCATAGGTATATTAAAACCAATACAGTTACAGAAAATGTACAGGATCGCTCTTCTTTCTCAGTATACTCAGGGGTTACACCTGTACAGTGTCTCAAGCATAAGTATATAATATAAACTGCATTTCTTAAATGTATGTCAAAAAGTTAGTATCAAACTGCTTCCCATTGACTCACAAAACATCTAAATTTAATCTAGGTAAAAAAGGATGTCTGCTTCCTTGACAAAGACATTCTTTGTTTGCATGAGGCATTATGTCTAGCTTCTTAGTATTTAGGTGACTCGGGAGGCAAAATGATATTCTGCATCAATAACCCTTCACATTATATATCTATCAAGAGTGCTTCACTGTACCTGAGGTGTTTGTTCTTGCTGCAAGTATTCTGTAGCTTTCTTGTCCTTCACTCTAATCTCCAGGTTCTTCAGATGACCCTCCGATCATCTTTGCACAGATTTAGATATTGTGATTGACATTTCCACAGTTATGGTTCTGTAATAGGACTTTCATGGAGGTGTGTATGGGGATGATGTTTGAAATCATGTTATCCTCTGATAACAGGCTCAAGTTTGGTGGATGTGTCTTGTTTACATTGTTGTAGGCATTCTGTAAATGAAAGGGTTGTATTCCTGCATGGTGTTGTTAAAGATGCGTGTTGTACTACTTAGCAGTGCAAAGTGGAATCACGACTGTGACCCATCACTTGCACTTGGGGAACATGGTAGTAGATGGGGGCAGTTCAAAGAGCAGTATGCTCAAGTGCATAGTAGAAGGGTTGCTAGAGGACAGAGGAAGTCAGAGGAAGTCCAGAATGACTCTGAAATTCCTCCTATTGCTCTTACTGGCACAAAATCTAATTTGATTCCCCTTGGGGGACTCCAGAGGTTAAAGAGTGGATGAAATAAAAGGTCTCAGTCACCAAGTTACTTTGGGAGAAGACAAAATATGCAAATTTTCAGATATCCTGGATATCCAGATATTCAGATATCCTATTTTCTGGATTTGTACAAGAGCTACTATGATATATCTTTTATTATTGTCTCTATTCGTAGGTGAAGACCGGTGACAAGTGGTGTCTGTCCTGGGGACTGGTGCTGTGTAATACCTTTACCAATGACATAGACAGTGGGATTAAGGGCACCCTCAGAAAGTTTGCTGATGACAGCAAGCTGAGTAGAGTGCAGTTTATACAACAGAAGGAAAGGACGCCATTCAAAGGGACATGGGCAAACTTGAAAAGTGGGCCCATGTGAACATAGAGAAGTTCAACAAGTCTAAGGGCAAGGTGCTGCACCTGGGTTGGGCCAATCCCAGACATGAGCACAGACTGGGAGAAGAACTCATTGAGAGCAGCCCAGCAGAGAAGAACTGGGTTGTTCTAGTGGACAAAAAAATTTGACATGAGCCAGCAGTGTGCGCTTGCAGTCCAGAAGGCCAACTTTATCCTGGGCTACATAAACAGAGGAGTAGACAGCAGGTTGAGGGAGGTGATCGCCCCCCTCTGCTCTGCCCTTGTGAGGCCCCACCTGGAGCCCTGCATCCAGGTCTGGGGTCCCCAGCACAAGAAGGATGTAGGGCTGTTAGAATAGGTCCAGAGGAGGGCCACGAAGATGATCAGAAGGCTGGAACACCTCTTCTATGAAGACAGGCTGAGAGAGCTGGGGATGTTCAGCCTAAAGAAGAGAGAACTCCAGGGAGACTTTGTTGGAGCTTTTCAATACTTAAAGGGGGCTTATAAAAAAGATGGAGAGCAATTTTTGCTTGGTCAGATAATGGTAGGACAAAGGGGACTGGTCTTAAACCAAAAGAAGGGAGATTTAGATCAGATTTATAATGGAAGTTCTTTACTCAGAGGGTGGTGAGTCACTGGAACAGGTTGCACAGAGACGTGGATGCCTCATTCATGGAGGTGTTCAAGACCAGGTTGGATGGGGCTTTGGGCAACCTGATCTAGTGGGTGGCATTCCTTCACATGGCAGGGGGGATTGGAACTAGCTGATATTTTAGGTCTCTTCCAACCCACGCCGTTCTATGATTCTATGATTAAAATAACTGTTTTCTAGACAGATTCTATTTTAAAAGCATGGCTTGCCAACACAGTTTAACTCTGTTCTGTTCATATGATAATTTATGTGAATGAAGTCTTCCTCCAATCTCCCTGCCCTGATGCCACCATTTTTTTTAATATTATATTTATCTATTTATTTATTTATTGGTTAGCTGTGCTTTCTGTCGTGAAAGAGTATTGGTTTTCAATTCTCTACCTGTAAAAAGTGACTTTGCTCTACTTCCTTTATAGGGTCTAATGATTAAGTACTAGTACTACCACAGAAAATCACAATATCTAAGCTTTCATATCCATAAAACACTACAAGAATAAAAGAAAGGAAGAAATTGTTTTTAATGCACAAAAATTCAGTGTAAAATAATACTTGTTGGTTCTTCCTGCAATGCTTTTGATGTTATCCACATGCATGGAAATATACTGTCTTGGATCCATTATGTGATTAGCAAAATTCCCAGTAAACTGAGCTATGCCAAAATTTCACTCATCCTAAACAGTCAAAAAAGAAAACGTACAGGAAGTGGGAGAAACAGGATTAAAACACTCATATATTTTCCTTTAAGCTTTGTAATCAGGATTTACTCATGAGTGGTTGAATTGGAATATTGATGCAAGTAGCATTTTTGCTTTAGCTCATTTAATGGGTATTGAAGCTCATCAACTAAAATTCCAACACCAACACAGGGAATTTGTTGTTACAGAAGGAGCCTATTCAAATAGACAGTCTACAAAGTGATGTTTTACAGTAAGTAGTAACAGATAGTGTAATGTTACATGTTCAGAAATGCACAAAGTTATTAAAATGACAGAAGGAAAACATTCAAGGCAATGATGTGCAGTCCATGGAACAGAGATAAAACTGGAACACTCTTTCACTGGACATATTTGTTGCTTTATAAAACAAGAGATATATTGATTATATATTCCAGTGATGACAACACCTTCAATTAACAGTCAGATGATCTAATATTCTTCACATCTTTAATTTATTACTTACACATTCCTCAATGCCTTGTTATTTACTTCATTATAAATAGTTAGAGAAGCAACACTAATGAAGAGTTAAGTAGATTTATTATGTGTAGAAAGATTTCTTTTTGTTGGATGAAAAATGATTCACAAGGAAAACAGTGATGAATTGCTTGGATATGAGCTTCATGGTATTAGTTTTATTGCCCCTAAACAAGCTGAAGAACCTTTGTGGAACACAGAGGAATGTGTTTCTTTCTTCTGCTTCTGTATACAAGCCTGCTATATCATCTGGGATTTAGATGCCATTTCTACTGCCTTTATTTGGCATAGCATTGGTTTCTAGTAATTTGCACAAACATGAAGTAATTCTATTTGGAAAGTTTAATTTTACTTGATTTTAATATTTTATTTTATTTTTTAAACAAGTGACCAAAAAGCACTTTTTCTTTCTTCGGAAGCTGGTGCAATTATCTTGTATAAATTCCATGCAGTGTAGCTTTCCTACTAAACCTCAAAGTATTTTTGGACAGACTTTTGAAGGGGAAAAGGTAGTGTTTCTTTGAAATTTACATTGCTTGTTCTAGAACTACACATAAGGTGCCATCCAATGCATTTATTCAAGAAAACATGCTACTTTACACATGCAAGTCCACATAATTCACCTGTACACTATCCTGAGAATACCATTCCAGCTGAAGAAGAATTTGAAGACTCTGAGTCAGACTTTGGGAAGAATGCAAGGCATATAACAGAAAATAGTTTCAGTGACTCACCATATACATTCATTTAACTAGTACATTGAGGAGAAACCCAGGAAGTTACATATATGCACAATTTTTAAAAGGCAGTTCTATCATATTCATATTTCATATTGGCATGAAAATAAATAAATTTTCTGTGCTTCTTCATTCCTAAGACTGTGGTTTTAAATATTTTTTGTACATCAGCCCTTCTCCATTCAAAATCATCAAAAAAAAAATCTTGAAAAAACAACACAAATATATCTTATCAAAATTCTGCTTTTGATGCAAAGCACCACAAAGTTTGAGACCTTGTGATGCTGGATGAGATGCAGTCACATGGATAAGCTCTATCCAAAAGCTTGCATTCTAACTAGAAAAAGCTATGAGTGGTGTGGATGACAAGAAAAAGATGAAAGAGAGTAACACATGTAAAGGATGCTGTCACGGGTGACTGAGTGGTTCTAAATCATTTCATGAGCTGTGGGGAAGTTTTGCAGCTGCCTGTATTTTGATTGATAGTAGTAAGTATTGCAGCAAAGCATACTGAAGAAACAATCCTGGAACAAACTGAAGAAATAAGAACTAATAGGTAGATAACAATTATACTTGATATGGAAAGGAATATTTTATTATGCTAAAGTTTCCATGAAAAATTGCTGCACTAAATAAGCTATTGGTTGAAAAATAATGATGGGTAGCAATGAAAGCTCAGATTAAGCACCCTCAAGCTGTATCACTTAAGAGATTTGCATGCAGATCTTCTAGATCTTCCAGTTTCCAGATCTTCCATGTGATCTGGCATATAGTTACTGTCTGTGGTAAGATAGTTGGGGAGCATCACCCAACTTAGAAAAAGTCTTCCTAGTTAAGAAAATTATAGACAAATCCTACTCCAGCATCTTCTACTTTTTCAAGCTGAGGATTTCACAATGTGAGCAATAACAGATGTTCTTGATCTATAGATTTGGCAGTCAACATCAAGAGACTACAGATCACTTCCATACCAGTCCATCTGTTGAGATAAGAATTTGTGCTTCCAGTGGTGTAATGCCTCTGCTACAAACAACTTCAGGAAATTTCAAACTTTATTTTGAGCCAAACACAAATCAGAGAGTGGGTCAGACCTCACTTAAAGGTGTAACGAAAAGAATAAAAAGGTCTTGCACTTCACATTCTTGTGAAGTTTTAAGATTACATACCTGCCACCAAGTAACCTACCAAATGAATAGGACTGATAATGAGGCAGCAGAAGTTGCCTTAACAATGCTGGGAACAATTGCTAGGGAAGGTGTCAGGGTTCTCACTTACAGGATGAACACAGGTTCTCTGTCTTGTCTGTGGAGAACTTTCTGGAATAGATCCAACCAGAAAAGAAGGTGAATGACAGAATGAAAAGATTCTTCCAGACTGATCCAAAACCAGAGAGGACTGCCATTTGGAGCTTCCTTAGAGACAGGAATTGTTATAAACAGAACAGGCCAAATTGCAATAAGGACAATCCTATTTTCACTTTTTATCTTAGACTTGTAGTCTTCAATTCTTGTTCTAGTATACATTTATGGTGAAATAGTGTCCCAAGTACTCAAAAATAGCACGTAGGATGTCATGGGTGAATTATTTATGGCTTTTCCTTTGATCTGTTCCAAGAAGAAGTTAGATTATCATTCCTTAGATTATCTGTGCTTGACACAATTTCATGAAAGCATTTGACAGATACTTCCAAACATAATTTTTTACGTTTATCCCACATTCTAATATCTCCGTATATATTATACCAGTAAAACTCCCATTGACTTCAGTGGGACCAATGAAATTCTGTGTTTTGAGGAAATCTCAGCTTCAGAACCATATTTATTCAGATTAAAATCTTAAACTCCCAATGACTCATTAAATGCAAAATTAAGCCTTCTCAGAATCTTTTGAGTTTTTTTTAGACTCTTAGCATGTGCACATATGCTTACGGGGGTGAGCCAAATGCTCTTAACTTTTAAATATTTAGAACAATCTTATTCTTGAGCTCTGGAAAATTTTGACATTTACTTTTCCACTCATTTAAGAAAAAAAAAAAAAGTCTAAAAAGGGAAAAGTAAATAGAAACAGAAAATGATTATTAGATTTTTTGTGCTATGTGAAATGCATGTATGTGCCTAGATTTTTGTGTTGCAAGAGTTCTAAAAAGCCACTGTGGAAATCTCTGTCAGTGACTTTGTATGTTCTGGCCTCTTGGAGTCACACAAACAGCACTGCCAGTTAGCAGAAATGTTGTGCCTGCTATTCACCAAATACTATTTTGCTGTCAACTATAGGTCAGTTTGGTTAATACTTTATTTTCTGAAGAAGCCTGGAAAAACTTTCTGTTAGGAATGCAGAAGTATGGGAAAGCTTTACTGTTTTAAATTCAGCTATCTTGGAGTTGCATGGACATTTATGCAGTGTAGTGGTATCTTAGTTAGTGTAGTAGTTTGGGGCACCTGCCAACTCTGCCAGTGATTCACAGGTGAAACTTTTTCTTTTTGTTTGTTCATCCCTCAAAAGACAGGTCAGTCAAGATAAATTAATTTCATTCTGTTCATCCACCAACGTACTCCTTGGAAATGACTGTTTCCTCCTGCCTCAGACAGACTTTAAAAATTTCTATAGTTTTTGATTCTTTTGCTAAGTTTTATAGGCATATTCCCAGGTCTGTGTGCCTGCTTACCCACGGACTGCTTACTTTCTCAGTCATACAACTGACAAATAAAGTCTAAGCTGAATCATCATTTCCCAAGTGCCATATTCAGCTAAAAGAATACCTGACCCTTGTTTTTTTGGTCTTTTCTTTTCAAAATAATGTGTAGATATTTGATGGAAAAGAAGCTGCCCTCTAACTGATTCACTGCTTCCTTCTAGTGTGGGGAAACCTGTTTCTAGTGCTACCGAGCTGTTGAGAAATCGTCCCAGGCATTTCAGACCAGGAATCCCACCGAGTGCCTTGGCTCCCGAAGACAATCCCCGGCAAACACATGGGCTGAATGTGGAGACATGAAGAGAGGTGAGTGAACCCAGGATCTGCCGAATACTAAGTCTGATGCTGTTGAACAAAATGTGGCTTGCCAGTGTTTTAGAGCAGCTTGTAGATGAATGGCTCACAGCTGGTGGCCTAAAATTGCATCTGACTTAAAGGTTCTCCATTGGGTTCCTTTGGTCTTTGTACCTGTGGATGTCTTGATTCCTCTCAGTGAGTATGATCCTGCTTTTTCTTCCAAAGACAGTTTTTTCATTTCACCCCTTTTTACTCTTTTCTCTCGTTTTCTCTCTCCACTTCTTCCATATGAAACCCTTGTTGTTTATATTCTTTTCCTGTCATTTTCTCCTTTACCCTGTTTTTTTCACTTTGGAAAACATATGCTTAAGATTCTCAGTTTTTTGTTCCTGTCTTGCTCTATGTCGTAGCTCCCCTTTATTAACCAAAAATACTGAGTATTCTCTGTTTATTTTCTGTATCCCTTTTCTCACACATTGTTCCTGTCTTTCTCACACATTGCCCGAGCTACCTATCTCTTCTCTCTTGATCTGCATTCCTACAGAACCAGTTAAATGCTAAGATCCACAATAGAGAGCTTTTAAAGATTTAGCATTCTGCTGTGCAAAGCCAGATCACAGATGCTGGTGTAAGATGTCAGCAAAAGTGACGGGATGCTATAAATTGTCTAGTCACCCTAGGCAAGTCATATCTCGCCTTTGTTTCATTTGTAAAATGGCTCTAATGATACTTAATGCCTTTTTTGATTTATGGATGGAAAACTCTATGAACAATCTGCTTTATTATTATTAGTTTTGCAGCCTAATTCAGCTCTTTAGCTCCTTCCTTCCTTGCATAACTCAAGTTAAATTCTTGAGTATCTTGAGATCATACATACAAGTACATACAAGATTAAAAATGAAGAGCAATTTTATTATGAGGCCTATCTTTCACAATAAAAATCTAAAGGATTAAAGGGAAACCTACATTTCTGAGACCTTGCTTTTAAGGCCTACATTTAATATTCAGAGGTCAGCTGTGAAACCTCCTAGTTGGTCAGACAAGTTTGTATTCTGAGAATGTTTTTGGTAAGTAGTTAGGAAAAAATGAAACACATGCAGGATGTACAGGGTGTTTGGAATAATAATGCCAACAGAATTCTTTCTGGTATACTGGTAGGTTTTTTCTCTTTCTAATCCAATGAGATACAAAGCTGTACCCGAGAGGAATGACCTAGATACAGACTCCAACTGACAAACATTTTTTAAGAGGAAGGAGATTCTGTTCCATGTCAGTGATTGGCATTGAACTGCATTGAAGAACTAAGGGTATAATTCATATGGGAAAGAGTTGATGCACTAAGCAGTGGTTTCAATGTACTGAGGGCTGGGTAGTGTATTTTTAACTTTTTTTTTTTTTTTTTTAAACAGCAAAACAACTAAAAGCAAGCCATGCTTAATGCGGTTCTTTTTTTTTTCTTTTTTTTTGTTTGTTTGTGGTTTTGTTTTTTGCTTTTTTTTTTTTTCATTTGATTTATCTCTGCTTTCCCAAACAGCACCATTTGTATTCTTGATTCCTGGCTGGTTAATTGGGAGCACAGACTGAACAAAAAAAGCATTTCTGAACAATGGGGGTGTAATTTAGGTGCCTACCTCAAGACCATAATTCACAAACAAATGAGCTAAACCATTTAGGCTTCAGAGAGTTTTCTACCCTCAAACTAACCTGAAGTTCTGCTGCTGCACATGCATGTCATCTGCTGACTTACATGTGTATCCCAGACAGGACTCTCAAACTGTAAGCATTGCTAAGTCAAGTCCTGTGAGCTGCCTAATCTGTGATGTGATCCCCATGAATAATTCCAGGCTGTAACAACAGCACTGACAGGTCAAAACTCATGTTCCAGGGATAAAATCTAGATGCCTCCTGGTGTTAGAGCAAGAGCACAAAGGGAGCAAGAGGTGCAGACTCTGGCCTCTGCTGCCCAGGGTATACTAAGTTAATGAGTTAGACTCCTTCTTGGTCTGCTGGTTTAATGAATCTTGCATTCTTGAATGCACACCTTCAAAGAAGCATTGTAAAGTGGCTTCTGTCTGAGTTATTCTACGGGAGCTGTGGTTTTAAGTCCCCTTTAACTGAAAATTATATGGACTTGTGTTTCACTATACTGTAGGAAGGGAGTCACCAGCTGTGGCAGATACCTCATGCTCCTGAACTCTGGTAATAGGGTTAGCATAACAAACACCATTTTCTAAGGCAAGCATTCTCTGTGACCAAGCTGACCACAAATCAGTTCTGTTTCCCCTCCTCATCAGGCCTTGAAGATCCTGTGCACTAGGTAGAATTCTTCTCCCCTCCCTATCAGCCTCAAGGGCCCTGAGTGCCAGGCCTTCCCTCCTTAACAGTCTTGAAGGTCCCAGGCACCCAGCTGGCCAAGTTGTTATGATGACCCCATCACAGAACAAGGAATTTTAACAGCACACAAAGGACTGTCTATAAAATCAAGCAGCAGCAAATCCTAAACAGGACTTGGACAAGAACTGCTTCTGGACAGCAAAATCTGGGGGTCAGGGGCACCCCACCACCGTCTGCTTCCTCCGAGGACTGTGTGAGTGACTTGTGATCTTTTCTATGTTTTGAGTCTAGATTATGATTGTTATATTGATAATTCAATCCAAGTATTAAGATTTGACCTGATCTGCACAGGGTCCAGGTGATTAGAAACCACAAGCTAAGCTGTGCTATCAAATTCTGTGCAACTCTGCTTATAAAATTGTGCTACACTGATTCTGATTATAAAAATCCTATGCTACTCTGATCATACAATTCTATGCTATGCTGATCATAAACTTCCATTAAAAAATAAATTAAAGCTTTAACCGTAACTACAACTTAGTGCCAGCATCATTCTGCCAGGATGCCCATAAGAACTTGTCTATCCCCCTAGCATCACATGACACCATTACTTTTGAAAGTCTCCTTGAAATGGACATTTAGAGCATCTCAACTCAGATGATTATTTTCAGCTCTCAGCCTGAGTCTCACAGAAGCACATCTTAAGGCTGGGAACATGTATCTTTGACCAGGATGGACAGCTTTTCACAGAACTCCGTCTGTTCGGATTTTTGCCTGAATCCTCATTTGATTTTAATTTTAGGTATCTTTCCCAACTCACTAAGTGGCATGCTTAGGTATCTAATTTGTTTTTTTCAGGGTACATTCTTCTTGGATTTGATATCCTGAAAGACAGAGTGAAGATACTACCCATCATCATGCCTAAATATCTCTTTTCTATTTGGTTCTTTAATCTGAACAACTGAGAATATATCTTTAAAGCAATTTGCTGCAAACCCCTGAAAATCTACATCCCACATAGTTCATTAGATGCTGAGTGATTAACACATCACACATTTATCCAAAATGGCCTGTCTAATTAGCAGCTGTAAAAGATGACAAATGGAAAGAGCTGTCTGATCTCCTCCAGCCATCTAAACATAATAGTTTTTGCCTGTGGTCTCCTGCCTTGTTAGTTCTGTTCAAAATGTTTTTGTTTTTTTTATTTTTATTTTCAGTGATCAGTGAAGTCGGCAGGAATGAAAGCAGCACAGCATCTTGAAAGATTGGGCTGCTTCTTTAGATGCTTAAATGTGGCATGCACCCACCTTTGACCCAAGTTCTAGAATGAAATCCCTGTTAGCCACTCCTCTTAACCCCCCTACATATACTGTTAGAAAAAACACAGGGCATGTCAGTGATAATGAATCTCCCCTTCAGACTGTTAGCAGCTTTAGGCAGTCCTCCACCTGCCTTTATCAATGGTAATGCCATAACATGGTCATTAACACTTATCATACAAATGATAAATCCAATGAAAAAGAAGAGAGTGAAAACCACATGCCATGACAATTATCCACATGAAAGGAGCATGTATAACGTTACTTAAGGAAACTGTGGGATGAAATTAGCAGACCTATGTATATATATTTTGAAGAGGCTTCCAGATAACACTTGGCTGAACATGAATTGTTAGGACACCCTGCTATTTGTTGTGCAAATATACATATTAATTACCATTAGCAGATCTAAATACATATACTGCCCAGTGTAAAATACAGTTTGTTCTTTAAATGACAATAACTAGAAAGGATTAAGTGTGCCCTACTTTTTTTCTCCCGCCCCCCCCCCCCCCAACTTTGATTAACTCAGAACATCCTTGTTCAGGCCAAAATGTTTTCTTTTCTGCAGAAAACATTACTTCAACTCTTCTAAGTTTGTCGGTCTTGTTTCTCAGATTGCATTTTGTAATATTTTATCCACAGTATCTTTAGAAATTAACTAATTAGCAAAAATGGTTTGTATGCTGCAAATTTTAAGCCCTGTGATTTTTCAGATTAGAGATAGAAGAGGTAAATTTAATCCTCTCTGTGCATGATAAAAATTTTAAAAATAATTTCTGTTGGTTTTACTTTTTTCATATTTCACACACTGAGGTGGTGTTCATTTCAGTTAACCTCAGCTGTTTAGAAGACAGATGTTCTATTAATTGTTTTGTAATTTATTTTTTTTTAATAAAAATTTGCATTAAAAGGTCGGTAAAATGTACTGTCTACGAAAGGTGAATGATGAATCCTGCCAATCTGGCATACAGAATTTGTTGCCTCTGGACCTTTTCCATTTTCTCCCTTTTGTTTTATCTTGGTAAAATCTATGAACAGTGTACTGCTGTGAGATACTGCATGTGTTTTATATGTAGGTAGTGTCTGGATAACAATTACAGGAAGGTACCTAGGCAACTCAACGGGCAAGTGCTAAATTGAACTGGATATGCAAAAGTGGGAATGCAAATATTTTGGTTCAAAGTTTCATTTATCAAAGTATAATATTTGGCACCAGAAGATTTTTTAAATCATTCCCGTTACTCCGCAGTCATGAATCAAGTCCAGCAGTGGTTATGTGCATGACTGCATTCCAGCTACAAACTGCTCAAATTCTGTTGGATGTTGCAAAAATATAGGTATTACAACGATCTGACATCTAGCTCCACATCTTGAGTAGACACCACTACTCCATTTAAAACTAATTCCTCAGGAGTGACATCTCATGCATAGGGATTATGAGTCATTAAATAATCATTTGGTAACACCGTGCACCCCTTGCCTCTGGAAGTGCTATTCAGCATGGTGCATACTCAGTTAATCAACCTTAAAATAATACTTTCCACTCTCCTAAATTACACTTCTCCTCCTAAGTTTGTAGAAAAGGCTCATTTAACTAGAACATGATTTTAAAGGTAGAAATGAGCCTAAGCAGTAGAACTGGTATTCAGATCTGAACTTTGTCAAAGGGCTGGGGGAATGGATCTAGTGCCAAATGCTACTTTATGGATGATTTGAACTGCTCTGCTGGTACAAGCGGATAGGAAAATCATCAGATGCATTTCCCTGATGACTCCTTCTTCAGAAGGGAACCAGTGAAGCATGGAAATAGTTGGTTATTTGGGAAGTTTCAGCTACCTCTTTTGTTTTAGTGGTCTTTTGAGGCTCTGGACAGCAGTGTGCATCCTGATGCAGTTCGGGTATCCCTGATTTAGGACCAATTCTGGACAGGGCTATGCTTGTCCCGGTCCAGGGACAAGCAAGAAGGAGCATGTCTAGTTTCCAAGCACAGCCTGCTTGTAACAGATACATAATAAATAACTTAAAGAAGAGATTTAAAAACTATTTTTGTAGGAATAACACGATAGTGGAGGTGGCAGGTATCTGGAACAGCAGTGTGAGCAGCTATGAGGGCAGTGTCAGTTTGTGCACTTCTTGAAATAGCTCATGCACTGTTAATGATACGTGTATTATGGCTGATAACTTTGAATAGCCCCCACTCTGCAGCTAAAACTCCTGCAAGTCTGTCTCCTAGCCCATGGCTATTTAAATCATGTGCTATAAATTCAACGTGATATTTTGGGCTGAGTCAGAATTCCTTCAGATTTGGGGTTTTGGCCTTGACTCGGCACTATTAAAAAAGAAAATACATGGTAACAGTATTGATACCATACAAACATTTTGTACTAAAATAGTGTCATACACGTTTCAAGGAATTTTGATTTGAAAAAGCATCTTTGTTAAAAAAAAAATTCTTATTTATACATATATAAATATATATATATATATATAAAATAAATTTGCATTTGAAACTCTATTTATTGGCTGGTTTTTAATTGTATTGATCATCCTGCATAGCACTGATTTCAGCAGAGCTTTGCTGCTTTATCCTACCCAAAGGCCTGGCCCATAGGCTGAAGGAGTGTAACTTACATTGGTGTCACTTACATAGGATGCACGCAAAGACTGCTGTCGCCATAAAAATGAACTTTGCTATTGTTCCTCATGACTGAACTTAGACTGAAAAAATATTTTGAACACTTTTTTTTGTATTGAAATTTTGACTGATGTCAAAGCCTTCTGCACACTGCTCCAGCGGTGCTTGATAGAATGAACATTAGGGAAACAAGAGATTATAAATTGACATAATGGCAAATGTGACTCTAAAAATGTTGAAACTATTCAAACTATTTTTAACCTATTCAGTTATTTTGGGCCTTTATGAATTATTCATGCAACAAGGTATCATAAAATTAAATTTAACAGAAAGTAACTATCTTTCACAGGCAACCTATTGTTCCTTTGCTTTTACAGTGTGATTCTTTTTGTCTTAATTTATCAGTTTAAAAATAATTATCTAGTTGTCTATGCTTACGCTATAGTCAAGGAATGAGATAGGTGGGATGAATGTTCCTCTGAAGATGTTTATCTTTTTTCAATTGGCAATAGAGAAACCTGGAGGACCCAGCTAGTTTGGGCTAACTTCTGGTAATTATGTTAGGAAAGATAAACCCCACTGTAATTTACAGTTCATATGCCATCTGCTCATTGGCATTTTGCTCTTCCGGTGGAACAACAGGAGGAATCTCACTGATTTTTTGTTTTCCTTTTCAGTGTAGAGATTTTTAATTTTTCCTGTAGCACTTGCAATTTATTGCCAGAGAGGAACAGTGAGACCAGCTGCGACCTCCTCTGCATGAATGTCATAGGACTTTGCTAGGTGAATTTGATGAAGAACTAGACCACGCCTTTAGAAAAACTACTCAAACTTGAGGTAAAGGTGTTAAAAGTATATGACTGTCATATTTTACCTGAAAGGCTTGAGTCTCAGCTTCTAGCTGTAGCACCTTATCAAAACTTTGTTAGGTTGGATGCCACTCCGTTATCGGCTTGTTTACCCTTATGCGTTCAGCTCAGCTCTTAGCCCTTTTTTCATAAGCTTAATCACTTCAGGTCTTTGTTTCATTCATTGCAGGGTGTGTTTTCCAATACTTTAATGTTTTTCATGGTTCTGATGTGATTCCTTGTCAAAATGTGGATACTTGCACTGGACTGTATCGTAGTGCCAGTTCCAGAGTCGATAGTTTCCCCACTGTGTTATCTATTCCTCTTGGGTAGAACAGTTCTTGTAGCTCATATTCAGCAGATTATCCACTATTTTCAGAGTTATTTTTTTTTTCCAAAATGTTTTTTCCATTCCTATAAGACTGACATCTGGATTCATGTCCTGTTTCTATATTATGGCATTTTAAAACGGACAAGTTTTGCCTGAACCCTCTTTTACCAACCTCTTGTCTATGATCTATCATCTGCTTTATTTGTGGTTCCTCTAGCATCTGTACACCCACAAGCTTGATCAGCATCACTTTCATACTGATTCATCAGTAAAAATGTTACATAGTATGAGGATAAAGACAAATTCTAGGAAAGGCAAACTAGGACATAACGACTTAGTAGGTTCATTGCTTAGGATCCCAAACTTGTCTTTCAGGTCTGTCTTTTCACACAGAATTTACGTTTCTATAACTTCAAATGTGCAATTTAACAAATGGAAGTTGCAGTTTGAGTAACATGAAGGTCCCACATTAAAGTTGTATCAGTTTCTCTTTGCATCCAGTTAGTTGTCTATGGTACATGACTCCTGAGTTGGTCCTTTGTCATAGACCATTTAGGTATATTCACCTGTAATGGCTGGATATGAGGGGTGAATAGTGGGCTATTGGCTACATTACAGGCATGAAGCTTTGTACTCCTTCTCCTTGCCTTTGCTTGGGTGGCTGTACATGCAGTGTAAGTTGCTGTGTGTGTCCTGCTGCAAACAGAGCATTTTTTCACAGGTGATACTGGGTAAGTTCTTTTTAAGTATTGCATCAAAGTGAAATGACCCCAAGCATCTTTTGGGCTTTGCTGCAGTGTACTTGCTGTTTACAACAGTTTGGTGGTGAAGTGAGCTCTTGTATGGCTTTTATAACCTCTAAAATAACCACACGGGCAAACTATGTATAAAGATCTACCTATGTTGCAGATGCTGTGTTCACATTTAAAAGGTCTCAAATCTCACAGTTTTTGATTTTTGGGTGCTGTTTTGGCTTTATTAACTAATGCATACGTTCCTCTAGGGTCAAAATCAAACCTGTTTTACTGAATGAATGATGGGAAAGAAACTTTCAACTTATATAAAAATTGATATCAATTCACTCTAAACTCCTTCCTTATTAGTAACATGATGAAGGATTAAAGGGCTACTGCTGTATGTTTCCCTTGTAAGTTTTTGCTGTAACAAAGATAGAAGGTCATGCTATTGTGCTGAAAA
The DNA here is from genome assembly GCF_040182565.1 of Anser cygnoides. Classification (NCBI taxonomy): domain Eukaryota; kingdom Metazoa; phylum Chordata; class Aves; order Anseriformes; family Anatidae; genus Anser; species Anser cygnoides. The sequence continues at coordinate 128,141,167 of NC_089873.1, read as the reverse complement.
ATGTCTGACTGTTACATGAAATTGTTAAAGGGAACACTGAGTAAGTTTGTTTTATTGCAAAACGATCCATCTCTGAAAAATAATAGAAATCCCTCATTATCCAGAAAAAGGAGGAACTTTACAGCTTGCAGTGTCTTACATCTAAGCTCTCTGTTTTAAGTTCCACACCGGTGACAGGTGACATTTATTTTGCTCTGTTTTAACACGTTTCCTTTCAGCAATGCTATCTGCCCATCAGGAATCAAAGCAAATCCAGATGGCTCAAGAACAGATGGTTTATGGTTTAAGAAGCATGGGTCAGATTCAGTTATACAGCCTACCAAGTTCACAGGAGTTCTCTTCTTACTTCTAGAGATTTTGAATTGCTGAATAATGATTTTGCTTTGCTTTGCTTTTGTCAGGCTGTGAAAGTTAGCATGCATGAAAGAGTGAAATCAGAAGGTGCTGTAGGAGGAAAAGTTCAACATGCTCTGCTCAAGGGAAAGAATGAATTTCTGATATGGTAAAAAAAAAAATAAAAATAAATGAAGTGGTGCAAAGCCAGAGATCTGAGAGTTATTTCAAAATTCTGCTTTGCTTTGAAATTTGAACCAGGCTCCTGGAGTAAGTCTGATAAGCACTGCTGGAGACAGCCATGATGTTGCCAGGGAAGAAGAGAAAGGGGGAATCCAGCAACATCACAGCCACTTCCCTGTTACATGACCAGTAATATGTCTCACAGGTAGAGGAGGCAAATTCATGCCTGATTATGCCTGACTTGTTTGCAGCCATTTAACTGTGATACAGAACACTAGCAGCTACTGTATGTCACAGCAGTTATATATTACAGTAATGACTCAAGGTTAGACTCTGCTTCAGAGGTGTAAAGGGCATCTTACACAGACCACAGCAGACAAGCTCATTCTCTTACCCCAAATTTGTATCATGTCTTGAAGTCAGTGTTCATCAACACTCTTCACTGCCTACCTCTGCTCTATGATGTGCTAAAGAGCACAATGATATGAAGTATCCACATGGGTGTTTCCACATCCAAGGGGTAATTAAAGAACAGGACTGTACTAGTACAGTCATAAGACTACTGCACATTACAGTATGTATGTAACACCAGTAGAGATAATGTGCCTTGTTTCTGAAGTACATGTAATGAGAGAATCCACACAGTGTTTTTCATCAGTAAACCCCAACTGTAGTACATACAAAGTCAGAAACGCTATCCCTACAATACAGATGGATAAAGAGGCACAGGGAAGTAAAGCAATCTATTCTCTCAAGATTGTGCAGTAGAACAGTATTTGGAAAAGAAGCTGTCACTCTTAAGTCTTACTTCAGTGCTCTGTTTATAGGCCATAAAAGGGAATGAGTGCAGTGTTTTTACTTCTCAACAGCTGTTGTAGAAATGGGGAGTTTCATGAGGGAGTTCAATGAGTGAGAAGACTAAAAGGTAATTCTACAGAACTAAACTTTTTATATATTTGGCTTCTCTCCTATTGAGGACTCGGTTGTTCCCTTTTGTTCTGGATTCTTCATCTAAAGTTTGGAGTAAAAAGAGCACTTTGCTGAATGCAGCCCAGGATACTGTTAGCCTACTTTGCAGCAAGGGCATACTGTTGGCTCATGTTCAACTTGGCTTCCACAAGGACTCTCAGGAACTTTTCTGACAGGCTTCCTTTCCAGCTGGGCAGTCCCCAGCATGTGCTGGTGCATGTGGTTGTTCCTCCACAGTTGCAGGACTTTGCACTTCCTGTTGTTGGACTGCATGAGGTTCCTGCCAGCTCACCTTCTCCAGCCTGTTCAGGTCCCTCTGGATGGCAGCACAACCCTCTGGTATATCCGTCACTCCTTCCAGTTTTGTGGTATCTGCAGTCTTGCTGAGGGTACTCTCTGCCTCGTCATTCAGATAATTAATGAAGACGTTCAACAGGACTCGACTCAGTATTGACCCCCGGGCTTCTCTGCTTGTTACTCTGCTTGGCCTCCAACTAGACTTTGCACCATTACGTCATATTTTAGCTATATCTGGATTGCTTCTCATATTTACCTGTAGATGTTAGACTAATAAGGAACAAAGAAACCAAAGGGAAGAGGAAAGAGAAAAGGAAATGGAAGAGGAAAGAGAAGAGGAAAGGTAAAAGAAGCTCCCATATAGAAGCTGAATATGATAACGCTATTGTCTTACATTTGTTATCTACTGAATATTACTTAATATCTCCATTTGGTCCCCATCTTCTCTCTCAGTTTCCAGTCCTTTAGTGGAAGAAGAGACTTAGCTGGAGGAATACTACCTCCAAGAAAACCCTCAGGAATCATCACAAGCAGTTAACAAGCAGCACAAGCAAGTTATGAAGAGTTTTAAGGTACTGTATTTTTTGAGTGAGGGCCACATATCTCACCCTGGTACTAAAGACATAATGAGGATTATTTAATAATCAGAGTCTCATCTGAGCTTGAGGATCAAGCCTCTGATGTTAGTTCTTATACACAACATGGTCTTGTTACTAACAGCACATAACAGCAAACAAGAGGATTGTACAGAATTAATCTCTTATGTGACTGAACTTTACAAAAACATCTTATCTGCCAGGAAGTGCCAGTAATACTGTTTCAGTTTCAGAAATCTTGCTCTTACTGTACATATAATCAAAGTATTTGTGAATATCTGCTATAGTCCCTAGTGCATCCTTTTCTCCCAGACACATAACCAGAACAAATGTTCATCTGCTGCAGAGAGGCTTGATGCTGACATGACATGGATTTACAGGAGCATATCTGGTAGAGCAGCACGAGAAGCATGTGTTCCACATAGCTCTAGCTAATATTCTCAGTCTCTTGGTTTTTATAAGATTTCTAAGATTTCTAAATGTCATCCCAACTATAAATTAGACCATTCAGAGTTACACATCCCTTAACTTCTCCCTTCCTCTCTGTCAGATATTTTCAGCAAGCAGAATTAAATGCTGCCAGGTAAGAATTATAGCGTATTATATCCACTTTGCATAATTTACTATAAAAGATGAAAATTAAAGGAAAATGAGAAGTACAAAAACTGCATCATCAAAAACCCTCCAAATCCTGTATGGCAAACCGATTTTAAAATATTTCTGTTGTCTTCACAGAGCTTTCTTTTTTTTCTTTTTTTTTTTAATATATATATATATATATATATATTAATTTTGATTAAATAGTTCTCCTCACCAAGACCTTTTTTTTCCTAGGCTGTTGGTATTTCTGTAGAAACAAGTGAAATAACTATAGTCACAGATAATATAGTTAGAAGGACTCATATGATAAGATACTATGACCTTTTGGATGCACAAGCTGTAGAGTTTTCCTCAAAATGAATCAAAACATTCCTTGTGTAGTAAGTCTATATTGAAAAATGGTATGTAGTGCAGGGTTACACAAATGAGCTCTAAATAAATTTGCTTGGGTTTCAGCTGCTGTGTATCAATGTTAACTGAGTCCCATCAAGGCTAATGAGCTCTGCTGAGAAGCAGATGGCATTAACTTAGGTAAAGCACCTGGCTACTGTGGTATTTTCTTAGTCCTAATTTCATAATTTGGATACTGTACCGATTTTAAGCAGTTAAAGATCTGTTACATATATTTTGAATATTGTTTGAATATTTAGGCTTTGGAATTAAATCATTCAGAATCAAGTTTACCTGTACTCTGTGTATTTATACATATGGTGTATAATGAACAGAATATGTCATTTTAACAGCTATTTACCTCAGTGAAAGTAATTGTACTTGATGGTGAGGGAAGTATAGACCCTGAATTTACCTATCAGAATATTATTTAAGATAATGTAGAATTCTCTGGCAAACTCACAGCTTCCATAAATACACTTCCTAATGTATTTCCCAATGAGCGGCTTTATTTTTTTTTTTTATTTTATTATTATTTCTTAGTGTGAGTAAAGCCTTACTTATCCTAAGGTATAGCCTGGCAGAAAATTGAGAAGAGTATGTCATAAATGATCTTGGAAGCAGATATATGTTTCAACCCTGCTATACATACAGCCTGTGGACATTGTAAAAGATCAGATTTTCAGTTGCTTGTTTTTGGGTAAGAACAAAGAGGAGAGTCAGTGTGCTGCTGACATTCCAGGACATTCTTTAGGTTTTCTGCGTGAATTGTTGTATTATATCTATCTCAGTGTTTTATCCTAGCTGAATGGCAAAAGCTGCATCTGCACCAAAGATCTAGCAGAAACACCTTCTTTGAACTTCCGATAAAAGTGGTAAAGAAAAGTGGGCCCTATGTCCTATGCAGGTCAAAAACTAAAGATTCACAGATTCACAGATTTCTCTAGGTTGGAAGAGACCTCAAGATCATCGAGTCCAACCTCCGACCTAACACTAAGTACTCCACTAAACCATATCCCTAAGCTCTACATCTAAACATCTTTTAAAGACCTCCAGGGATGGTGACTCCACCACCTCCCTGGGCAGCCCGTTCCAATGCTTAATAACCCTTTCAGTAAAGAAGTACTTCCTAACATCCAACCTAAAACTCCCCTGTCGCAACTTTAGCCCATTCCCCCTCGTCCTGTCACTAGGCACGTGGGAGAATAGACCAACCCCCACCTCTCTACAGCCTCCTTTCAGGTAACTGTAGAGAGCGATGAGGTCGCCCCTGAGCCTCCTCTTCTCCAGGCTGAACAAGCCCAGCTCCCTCAGCCGCTCCTCGTAAGACTTGTTCTCCAGACCCCTCACAAGCTTGGTCGCCCTTCTCTGGACTCGCTCGAGCACGTCCATGTCCTTCCTGTAGCGAGGGGCCCAAAACTGAACACAGTACTCGAGGTGCGGCCTCACCAGAGCCGAGTACAGGGGCACAATCACTTCCCTCGACCTGCTGGCCACACTGCTTCTTATACAGGCCAGGATGCCGTTGGCCTTCTTGGCCACCTGAGCACACTGCTGGCTCATATTCAGCCGACTATCCACCAATACTCCCAGGTCCTTCTCGGCCAGGCAGCTTTCCAGCCACTCATCTCCCAGCCTGTAGCTCTGCTTGGGGTTGTTGCAGCCCAGGTGCAGGACCCGGCACTTGGCCTTGTTGAACTTCATGCAGTTGACCTCAGCCCATCGCTCCAGCCTATCCAGATCCTCCTGCAGAGCCTTCCTGCCCTCGAGCAGATCGACACACGCACTTAGCTTGGTGTCGTCTGCAAACTTACTGAGGGTGCACTGGACGCCCTCATCCAGATCATCAATAAAGATATTAAAGAGGACCGGCCCCAGTACCGAGCCCTGGGGGACTCCACTAGTGACCGGCCTCCAACCAGATTTGACTCCATTCACCACAACTCTCTGGGCCCGGCCATCCAGCCAGTTTCTAACCCAGCGAAGCGTACGCCAGTCCAAGCCCCGAGCAGGCAGTTTCTCGAGGAGAATGTTGTGGGGAACGGTGTCAAAAGCCTTACTGAGGTCAAGGTAGACCACGTCCACAGCCTTTCCCTCATCCACCAAGCGCGTCACTTGGTCATAGAAGGAGATCAGGTTCGTCAAGCAGGACCTGCCTTTCATAAACCCATGCTGACTGGGCCTGATCGCCTGCTTGCCCTGCAAGTGCCGCGTGATGACCCTCAAGATAATCTGCTCCATGAGCTTCCCTGGCACTGAGGTCAAACTGACAGGCCTATAGTTCCCCGGGTCTGCCCTCCGGCCCTTCTTATAGATGGGCGTCACATTGGCTAGCCGCCAGTCAACCGGGACCTCCCCCGATAGCCAGGACTGCCGATAAATGATGGAAAGCGGCTCGGCCAGCTCCTCCGCCAGTTCTCTCAGTACCCTTGGGTGGATCCCATCCGGCCCCATTGACTTGCGCACATCCAAGCTCCGTAGCAGGTCGCCAACCATTTCCTCATGGATAGCGAAGGCCACATCCTGCTCCCCATCCCCTTCCACCAGCTCAGGGCACTGGGTGTCCGGAAAACAACCGGTATTGCCGCTAAAGACTGAGGCAAAGGCGGCATTAAGCACCTCAGCCTTTTCCTCATCCTTAGTAACTAGGTTTCCCCTCGCATCCAGTAAAGGACGGAGATTCTCCCTAGTCCTCCGTTTCGCGTTGATGTATTTGTAAAAGTATTTTTTGTTGTCTTTAACGGCAGTAGCCAGATTGAGCTCCAGATGAGCTTTGGCCTTTCTAATTTTCTCCTTGCACAGCCTCGCTACATCCTTGTAGTCCTCCTCAGTGGCCCGCCCTTTTTTCCAAAGATTATAAACCCTCTTTTTTCTGCTAAGCTCCAGCCGCAACTCTCTGTTGAGCCAGGCCGGTCTTCTTCCACGCCGGCTCATCTTTGGGCACGTGGGGACGGACCGCTCCTGTGCCATCACGATTTCCTTCTTGAGGAGCGCCCAGTCTTCCTGGACTCCTCTGCCCTTCAGAACCGCCTCCCAAGGGACTCGGCCAACCAGCGTCCTGAGCAGCTCAAAGTCAGCCCTCCGGAAGTCCAAGACAGCAGTTTTACTGGTCCCCTTCCTGGCCTCGCCAAGAATAGAGAACTCTACCATTTCGTGGTCACTCTGCCCCAGACAGCTTCCGACCACCACATCTCCCACCAGTCCTTCTCTGTTTGTGAAGAGAAGGTCTAGTGGGGCACCACCCCTGGTAGGTTCACTGACCAGCTGCGTCAGGAAGCTATCTCCCACGCTCTCCAGAAACCTCCTAGACTGCTTTCTCTGTGCCGTGTTGTGTTTCCAGGATATGTCCGGGAAGTTGAAGTCCCCCACGAGGACAAGCGCCGACGATTTTGCAACTTCTGTCAGTTGCCTATAAAACTCCTCATCCGTCTCCTCATCCTGGTTCGGCGGTCTATAACAGACCCCCACCAGGATGCTAGCCTTGCCGGCCTTCCCGCGGATCCTAACCCACAGGGATTCAACCTTATCATTCCCAGCCTGGAGTTCCACAACATCAAAAGATTCTCTAATGTAGAGAGCCACGCCACCACCCCTTCTGTGCTGCCTGTCCCTCCTGAAGAGCCGATAGCCAGGCATGATATTAGTAGAAACTTTATGGAGACTTGTACATACATAGATGTCATTTTTAAAAGGAAGAACCTGTAAACGTCTAAAATTATATTCTTGATATTTGATTTCTCTGACTTTAAAGTTGTTGGGAAATGCTTTGCAGATCAACAGCAAGGAAATGCGCACATAGGGTGTATCCAGGATCACCTGGGGGTGACCTAGTCTACAGTTTATATTGAGTATATAGACCTAGCCTACAGATTCTCATAGAAAAGGACATTGACCATGGAAATGACCAATATAAAGGACATTCTTTGACATCCTCTCCCCTTACACATATCAGAGATAAAAAGCCTGCCTACAGTAACACATATATTCTTCTCAATAATAGGAAAGGAAGAGGGAAGCCATCAGAAATTTTCAGTTATTTCTGATTTTTACTAGGTGTATTGAGATACTACAGTGATGGTGGTCAAACAGGGGCCCCTCTAGACGTAACTGCATAGAGAGACAGACAGACTTCTCTCCCAGATGGTTCAACCCCCACAGCTACCAAATGTTTGGCCTTATGACAAAATCTAAAGCTGTATGGGTGTTATATGCAGAAACATAACACTCCATGTCTTCTCTGCCTCAAAACAAGAAATGTACTTATATCTAAAGACAAAAACACTTTGGCATGCATATGAAATTGAGTGCCGAAAATCACTAGTCTTTTGGAAAATGCAATTATGTGCATAGAAAGTATGTGGGGGTGTAAGAGCTTGAGAGACAGAGCCACATGGCATGGCTGTTTTCAAGTCCTCCACGCTTTTTCAGTCTGAATCCCTCTTCTCGGAAACTCTTTTCCATAGCAGGTGTCACCTCCTTTGGGCATCTCCAATTTGTCAAATTGGAAACATCACCAAGATTTCAATTTTTTGGCTTGTACTCAAAGGATGGGAGTTGCATTACTGTCTTAGGACAGTCAGGACAGTCAGCTGAACAACAATTTTCTGTATTGTAGCTTTTTTAACCTTATCACAATAAACTCCAGTGAAATAATAGAATTCTTTTCTTGAGCTCAGGCAATTTATGTGTTACATATTGAAGCACTGAGAATAGATTAATAATTTTCAGTCGAAGGACCATAATGACCAGCTGTTCAGCTATGTGAATTCTCAAATAGTACAAATTGTGGAACACAACCCAACAATCCTTTGTCAGATCAGGCCAGGTAACACCAAGTTAAGCTGAAGCGTACCTTTTAGAAAGGTATGCTCTAATAGTCTGGAGATTTGAAGTGAGAAAAATGTCACACAGTCTTTTATAAAGTCTTCCAGTGCCTAATTGTGGTCTCCTTTCCCTCATGAAAGCTTACTGCAGTGGAATTCATATTATCTACATTGTTGTCCTCTGGAATAACAATACGTTTTAGAATAAGGAAAAATCAAACAAATTCTCAATCCTGTATCAGCAGTTCTTCAAATCCTGCACAATTTTGTATGTGCCTAGACGTTGCTGTGATGGGCACATCACAAATATCCAGAGATTGTTTCCAAGGTGCCTCCGGGTACCTTGTACACAACTATAGCATATGCCAGCCAGCTTTACTGGCTGAATGCAGGTAGCACAAGCAATAGTAACAATGCAAATGTGATGGCACAGGCTTTGTCCAGGCTTGGCCATGATGCAGATCACATATCCCCAGGCTCTGCTGAGTCCCCCCTCTGGATGCCAGCCCATTGCTGCACATGCTGCTTAGCTGACAGCAAAGGGATGCAGGGCCAGGCTGAGGCTGTTCTGCATCATGGCCAAAAGTTGGCAGTGACATAGAGGAGTCCCCAGAGGTTCATGGTGTGGATGATGAGCAAACTGTCCTGGGAGGCTTGCTGAATGTCTGGACCAATGTGGCTGAACTCACTAGTACTACTGCCTGCAAGGAGAGCTGGGTGGGGATAAAGTGACCAGGTTCCTCTCTTTCCTCTTCTTATCCGCTCACCACTGCTCACTTATCTTTCTCCTTTTCTCAGAAAAAACACAAACAGACAAGAAGGCCCTCTTTAATTAGTGGGAAACTGGGGATCTTGACTGTCTGAGTCATGTGTGGCGCTGCTTGTGCTGCCCTTTAGGCTGGGATTAGAGTCTTGTTAACTCATGAAAATCAAAGCAGCTTTTCTCTTGTATTTTAGGCTGACTTTTCCTGTAGTCTGCTCTGTCTGTTAAGGCATGCTTTGCCTAACTCTAAACCTGCTGCATGCCACCATCGCACCTTATTTTGCCTTTTGCAGCAAAATATGGTAGAGACATGCTCTGAAGCAGAAAAAAACTGTGCCTCTTGCATAAGGAGGTTCTTATTTCTACATTTCCTTGGAGGAAAATTAGATTTGCAGCATTGGTTACATTAACTGTTGTGAATGTAAGGAATGTTTGAGGGGAATTTAATAATTAAGCTGATTTCAAGGGCCTATCAACAAGACTGGCTACACTTCAGCTCCATAGTGGAGCCACTTGAGTAGAGAGTGTTCACAAATATATGATGAAGTTGACAGATTAGAGCACGGTTGCAATTACTATAGATTAAAACAGAGTAGGCAATAAAAATGCAAACACTCTGAAGCATTTTAATAAGAGTACACTAAATCATCTTCAAACAGCTTTCAGCAACACATGCCACAAGGATTTTGGGTGGCTTATCTAAACTGTCCTGTGCAATATTACCCATTCCTCACCTTCTCTGTGAGAAGGCTTGATCTTTGCTGAAAGATTGAGGTTTGCTGTTCTCTGAATCCTCCAGAACGTTTCTTTACATCACTCTGAAGAAGCTCTCTATTAAGGCCATATTAGACATGGAGCTTGATATGAAGACATTTGAAATCAGTTGCAGACTATGGAGCTGGATGAATGTTTATCACCATGGTAGTCATTAAGAAGAAAATACTGAATGGAGGATATATAGCTACATCACTGTGCATTGAGTTAAATGCATACCACCTTCTTGTCAAGGAATGAAATGCATATTGCATAGATAACCACAGGATTTTTATTTTTTGGGTGGACATTTTAACAAATTAGTTTGCATTTTGCAGAGTTGCCAAACTTTCCTTTGGCACAAAATAGCGTAAGCTTTCTGGCTTTGTTTATAGACTGTTTGGCAGTAGGAGTGGTTTTCTTTTTTTTTCACTGAAGGCAAGATCTGAACAATTTATGTTCTTCAGGAACAACAGTCTCTGAACAAAGCTTGCTCTTCATTTCTCTAACGTCATTGCTAGACAGCAAATCATGTCCAAATGGTTCCCCTTGATTGCTAATACCTGCTGCATACAAAAATGTTAATTGTCTAATAATGCAACATGAATATGGACAGCAGTTTTGTTAGAAACAATCAAACAATTTATTTATTTATTTATTTGGGGGGGGTGGTGGTGTTAGCACCTGGCAGTGAGTTGCTTCAACATATTATGCACCAGCAGTCATGCTGAGCAAAGTGATGAGTCAGTCAAGCCCTGAAAGGTTCCTGCAGGGTGACCATATCTGCTCACAGCCATCGCTGTTGGTAACGGCATAAAATGAAATAGAAAATGCCCAGGCCAGGTTCTCATGCCAGCCTGTGTAGGGCTTTGCCACCTGTCTCAGCCTTTAGGGCAGTAATTCTCAAAGCAGTATCTAAAAGGTGGTCTGTAAAGGGAATGCAGCCTTTTAAAACCTTCATCCCCAGTCATACTCCCATGCATTCCCAGAAGGAGACAAAGTTGAAGCAGAGGAAAGCAGAAGTAAAAAATTCACACTCAACATTCCAGCTGTTAAAAAATTGCCAGTGCCATTATACAAGATGATCACTGCTTTTTTTTTATTATTTATTTATTTTATTTAGCTATTTTTTTCCCTCTAAAACAAAGGTGATAGTCTCCGGGGTTTAAAGTTTAAAGCATATCACATATTATATACCCTTTAGAGCATATGATCTCTAGAGCAAACCTTTGGCAAGGTTTGACTAATTGTTTTTGAAATATTACAAAAGCATCCTAAATAGTCTACTGTTCCTCAACAGGCTTCTGGTAACACCTTTTAAACTGATAGCATCATTGAATTTCAAGGGAACTACAACTGATTCAGACTAACTTCAGTTGCAGCATCAGTTACTTTAAAGCTTCAGCATGTCTCTTCTTTGGCTGATGAAGCAACTTTCAAGATTGCATTTGTCACAATCAATGAAGGACAAATTTTTTCTCCATTAGTTTTCCCAAGAAGCCCTAATCTCACTGTTGCCAATTTGAATGGTTCTTCAGGTTGCACAGAATTCAAGTGGTCGTACATTTAGCACTTGTAAGATTCAGAGCTTCTGATGCAATGCGTATGAGTCATGTATTTCAGTCTTTTTTCTTTTTTCTTTCCCCCCCCGGAGATTCTGGCCGAACAAGGAGATCTTTCTTTCTCTTTCTTCCTCTTCTTCCTCTTCTTCTTCTTCTTCTTTTTCTCCTTCTTCTCCTTCTTCTTTTCTTCTTCTTCTTCTTCTTCTTCTTCCTTCCTTCCTTTACTTATTTATTTATTTTTGAGTATGCCTCAACTTTGAAACTTTGTCCTCAAGAGAAGTCATCCCACTATTTAAAAATCATGTGCTTCTAATTGTTTAAATCATGGATTTAAGGACTGTATTTTAGTCTTTTTCTTTTTTTTTAGTTTATATTTTTTAGTTTAGTTTAGTTTTAGTCCATTTTTTAGTTTATGTTATAGATTTGAGGGACTGTATTATTCTTAAAATCAGAATGAAAAAATTGGCTGTCAGCACTGATTCCAGAAGTGCTACAGCCTGAAATGTCTCACAGAAATACCAAATGAGGAGAGAAGAACAGGGGCAGGTGAGGAAAAAGAGCAGTTTGTTATGATGTAACAGAGCAGATCACTTCCCTTGTATTCTGTTGAAGGACACTGGCTGCAAAGGACAGAGGAAATTCCAATTTTGTTTTGGAACACTATGTCTGAAAACCAGAATTGGTTGTTTATCTCATATGACAAGCACATATAATAGGTATTTCCCTACAACCACGATAATAAAGAATCATTTGGAAAAATATACCTTACTCAGAGAAGAAGGAAAGACCAAGGTAGTGAAAGGCAGAAGATGAATAAGAAGTGCCAAGCAAAGAAAATTTCACATTTAATAATTGTTTTATTTAATACAAGTTTTTGCACAATGTCCATCCTCAGTTGATAACAGGAAGTCATGTCAAAGGGGAAATTTCAGGTTTGCAAATAACTGGCAAGTCTTTCCCATACTAGTTAATAAAAAGAGACTTATTCATATTGTGCAGCTCTTATACTTTTGAAAAACAAAAACAAAAACCAACCAAACAAAAACAATTAGCCAAACTTTTAACACCTTAAGAACATGCTTATTTTTTAATAATGCTCAGAACTTATTTAACAGTACATAGAGAGAGATACAGAAAGAAACCATGCTGGATAATTTGAAGTATTCACACTAGGAAATGACATCAAGGTTGGATATACACCTGTTGATGTGGGTCCAGACTTTTTAAAGACGATGGGAACTCTATTTAGACTTCATTGTGAGACAGCTTGAAGTATTAGCTGAGCCAAATGTTTACTGGCATTAACATATAGACATGATTTTTTATTATTATTTTTTTTCATTTTTGATGCCAAATCTAAAATTGGGAGGGGATCTATTTTAGGTTATTCTTGTCATCAAAATATTATTAATACCTAAATCTCTGAATAAGTATTGGAAGCATTACCCATTATACTTGGTCATTTGCCAAATCAGTAGCTGCATGCTGCAGTATTTGAATCAAGTTCAGCAAACGTATAAAGTGGTAATATATCCTATGCTTACAAAAGATAGACTGCACCTAAAAATAAAATTGCTATGATAAAACATTCTTGTAATTAAGGAAAACTGTTCCAGAGATTATTTTGTGGGAATGCATCATTTGACTGTGATGCTTCACCTCTGTGTGTCTTCCTGCTATGCATCCCTCTGCCTACACATCCATACTAACTGTACTTTGCACTGGGCAGCATCTTTCTGTAGCGCCAAAGACTGTTGCAGTCATTTGGGGTGATGTAAACTGGTTGCTCATGAGAGCAGCTGTCAAGCTGTAGCTGCAAAGCTTCTCTAGTGGTGATAGACAAGCGTCACCTGGGGAAACACTGAGATCCAACAGACTCCACAGTAATGTAATGTGATGTTGTAGCAAATGTGAAAGCTAGATAGCTAATGGCTTTAATTCAGACAAGTGCACCTGATAGTAAAAGAGCATCAGTCTCTGAAAATCAATAGGAAAGACTCAGCTTGAGCTGATTGTATAGAGAGGCATGGGGGAAGAAAAGGATGTCAGCTGGGGAAACAACTAGATTGCTGTTGTGAGCTATACTCCTTGCCAAGTCTGAGGTGTCTGTCTCAAAAGTGTAGGGTATTTGATGATGATGATGATAATAATAATAATAATAATAATAATAATAATAATAATAATATGACACAAAAAAGCAATTTCCCCCTAGCCTCATTCTCAGAAATAGCCAAATCTGGGTTTGGCTGAAATTTAAAAACAAACGTTCACAAAAAGCAGCCTGAAGTAGCTATGCATCTTAGGAAGCTTTGGCACGGATGGCTAAAGTTAAATCATGTTTAAAATTTTAAAATAGGCTCAGGTGTTTTGAATGTTAGAAAGTGATGCTCTCACCACCAATAATTAAATAGGATTAATTATGTTGCATTTCTTGGCTTGTGGTTAGTATGTGTTGATACTCTAAGCAATACATACAGTAGAGACTTTAATGACTTTTTTAAAAATAAGCTTCTTCCCTGAGAATTAACTCAAAAGCAGATACTATGGGGTTTGATATTTATTGTCGACCTTGAAAGGAAAATTGAACCACAAGTGACAAGTATGATTTTTTTTTTTTTTACTTTATTCATAGTGGAAGATGTTCTGTTACACAGTTGATAAGGCTAGGAAAAGAACTTACACAGAATAGACTTTTTTTTTTCCCTTTTCTTCAAGAAAACTCTGCCTATTTTTACTTATTTTTCCTTTTAAATTTTAGTTACCAGCCCTGGGAATTCAAGCAGGGAATTAGATTGGGGTTTAGTAGATCCTCAGAAGTGCAAGACTGCTCAATTCAGAATGTCTCCTCATTACACATGGGCAAATCTCGCTCTCAAAGAGAAAACAGTGCCACAGAAAAAGTAACATCAAGCTGCTATGAGTAATCAGATTAATCAGTGCTGGAGGCAGTCAGTGGCAACTGAAAGAAAAGGAAACAGTTTACGTGGAGACTATTCATGAAACTGCACTTGTTCCTTTTTATCTACGTGTCTGTAGATGGACCCATGTACTTATAATGCCACGACAGATAAAGGGAAGGAAGACCCATTTCAAGAGTTGTATTTAGTTCAGGGTAAGGAGTGTAGACGTGGGGGAAGGCTAGAAAAAGCAGCAATGAATCCACTGCTTCCCAGACAAATCTGTTTGTAAAAAAGGTGACTGGTACACCACACTTACTCCACAGCACTATCTTATTCCTTCATCCTTTGTTGACTTGAGAAGATTAGATCATTTCTCAAACTTACACCCTCTGATTCAACAGTTGCTGTCTCATGCTGGACTCTACCTGGCCCCAAATCAACACCACACCTATGGAGCACTCAAAACTACTTTAAATAAAGTTTGCCTCAGTATGCTTGTGGGCAGTTATTACTGATGTCATAGCTAGGACAGCTAAGTGCATCAACTGGATAAATTCAGATGAGCGGAAAAAAAAGTGTATAGGTAGTGGCTGAAGCTGGCTATAGATCATCACAGCTTTCAAATAACAACCAGATACCTACATTGAGGCTAAATGCTGGCTGTTTCAACACCCAGAGAATTTAATGAACTACTGTATTATGGAAACTTACATAGTGATTTATAAAAATCACTGTAGATTCTTAGACTTCTTAGATTTCTACTGTGGAGATCACTCACAATGAATGAAGCCTTCACATGGTGGAGGAAGTGTTTTTGGAAGACTGATGCTGAAGAAGTCTGTGACTTCAAGCTCACTTTGTGGACTTAACAGTTTATGTTAAAGTATGGACCCAGGATTAGGCTTCAGTTTCACAATAAACTTCTATTTCACAATAAATTTAGAAGGTAACTTTCTACTGTTATTTACTAAAAAGATAAACCCATGACCTTCTATTCAGTTAGGTTGTACTAAATCATTCAATTCTCTTTGAAAAGATAAAAATGTGACAGTTGTTTTTATCCTGAGGTGTGAAACATGATTTAAGAAGCTGATGGATGCATGACTACCATTCTCTAGAAATCTGCAATCACTTCAAATTTTTAGCATTGTGTATTTGTGTATTCAGATAACATATAATAGCTGCTATTTAAAAGCAAAACAAAATAAAAAAAATCCTCAAGGATTTAATGCAATGGTTTCCTAAATTAACATTTTCTTGAAAATACTGGCAGGGAGGTTTTGCATACTGAGGGTATATATCAATATACATCTGATTTCCTGTCTAATGAGAAAGAGAGCACCTCCCAGGAAATGTAGGCTTGAATTGGTGGCCCTGGAAGTGAGAGGACATGGGTCTTGCCTTTCAGCTCAGCAAACTGTCTCATAAAGTGTGAGGTTGTAAGGTCCAGCAGATGACTTTCTCAGAGTACAGGATTTGCAATATAAAAGCAATTCACATCAGCATTCGAAGCTTCCCTGCATTTGTAGATACCTGCTAGCTTGAAACACTGGGTTTTACTTTATCATCTGATTCCAGAGGTCCATGCCCAACCCCTACAAAACTGAAAACAAAATGTGTTAAGGATTTAAACCCTTCAAAAATCTTGTGTTTCATATTTTATCTTTATATTTCCAAGGAGATGTAATATATTATTTTTACTGTGCACTGTGGAAAAAATGCGTGCATGTGTACATGAGTATATGAAAGCACGTGGAAATGTATCAGGAGAATAGATCCTCAAAGCTAGACTGAGCCTAAACTCTGTCCTGCAACTCTGTCTGGGTTAGTTCTTTGGTTTCTGAAAGACTCCAGAGATGCTGAGCCAGTACCCAAGCGTTGTGTCTCATTTTAATGTTTCTGTGGAGGTTTCTTCTACGTTCAGGGGGCAGGATCAAATGGGAAGAAGAAAGGAGACTGGCCCAGAGGAAACACCTATCTGGATGATAGGATATTAATAGCTTTCAGACTGTGGCTTTTGAGTAGGGAATAATCAATTTCAAAAGTTAAATATTCTAATAAGATAGCTGATTTCCCTGCCCCACACAGAGTTTTTAATATTAGGCCTGAAAATCAATACCTATATTTGTTTAAGCACTTTTTTTTTTTTTTTCTAAATAAAGAACCACCAGTTTTCAATCTTTCTTTAGGGCTTGCAGAGACTCTTTTTATGTCATATTTCTTATGACTGGACTAAGCAATGAGTAACTCACTGGTAACTCACTGATTTTTTTACAGCTGTCTGTTTTAACCTCAAGTTAGGGCTTAGCTTTAGGATATAGATCAGCATAACAGGTTACCTTGCATCACCAGAGTTCTATTAGGGGTCCATATGCACACTGTTGGCCAATAGCAATTCAAAATGCTATGAACTTCATTTCACCATCTTTCACTGTCATAATTCTTTGTACCAGCTTCTTTGCAATTCTGAATGTAAACGATCAGTTCAACAGCTGTATCCCATAAAGTACTTAACCAATGCAGTGTAAATGTGCTAACAAAGACCTTTTCACTGTCTAGCTCTCATGGTGGAGTCCAGAGACCGAAGTTTATGTTCCCAATGTCGTGCATGAGGAAAGCTAAGTAAAGATGTTCTGAAGAGCGGTTGTGTTGAGAATGGAGGTGTCTTTGCTAGACCAGGACTTCTCATACTTTCCTGTAATGTCAATTAGCTGAATTTTCTTTCAGCTAATGACTGAATGAAAGAATCTTGGATGCTTTACCTCTTCATTCTCAGTGAAGAGTCATAATACGATGCCAACTTCTTACTAGATTGACCTGATTTCTTGAAGACGGTGTAGTAGGAAGAAAACAGAAATGTAGTCAAACCCATCAGAGCAGATGACATGTAATTTCTAGGTAAGTTCGACATGTATGTAGAAATCTGGTACTTGACCTTTGATATTCTGTCTAGGGGAAAGAACAGGGGGAAAAAAAAATAAAAAACCCTCTTACACCTGAATCAGACCTTCATTGCAAACTGAAGTAAAGCAGACCTCCTTTAACAAAGGGTGCATGCAAATGCAAGGTCCCAGTTCTATATGGAACTCCCTGATCTATGGCAAGGAGTCAGATGCATAAAATGACTGTGTGTAATTTAAATGACAAAATATCACAGAGTGTATGTGAATAAAAGATGAACAAACTGCAATCATTTTTCACTTTCTGACACTCTGCTATTTGCTGGGGGAGTCCTGAATTGTTGAAATACAAAGAGAAGAACAAAAATGCGAAATCATCACAATGCATGGAAGTAAGAGTGATTTTGCTTTACTGAACAGAATATAATTTTAAAGTACAGCCAAGTAAAGTCTATATCTGATATGGTTTGGTCAAATATTTGTTCTTTCTTCTTTGACAGTAGGTGTCTAACCTTCTATTGAGCATGCACAGAGGTTGCATATATTTTTTTACCATAAAGTTAATGGGAGTTCTGGAAAAAAACATGCATCAGTGGGCCTGGGTAAATGCTGACTGCTCATGACCCTGTGTAGATTCTTTAATGCATAGGAAATAAAGACACGCATTTTATGCTTACTTGCTCATAGAAATGAGGCAGATTCTTTTTTCCTTTTTTTAATCAATATATAAAAGAATGCTGACATACTGTCACCTCATCACCTCTGATTTTGTAGAGAACAATAAGTGGAAAAAGATTTCAAATAAACACACATCAGTTGTTGGTGTGAGTCATGCTTATGAATAATCGTGATAATGAGAATGGTGTATTGTGTATCTAACGTGATATCTCTACTTCTGAAGTAGGTTATTTTCCCTTTTTACTTTTTATCTTTTCTTTATCTATGTAGGGGTTACAATAGCTTTATCATAAAGTCCCTTTGTGTATCTGCTGCATAAAAAGTGTACAGAAGGTGAAAGAATAAGATAAAATGAATATTTTCAGTATAATCTTGTTGCAAAACCATCCCAAGGAGTTGGTAACTTTTCCTGGCTTTAATGAGCTTTGAACCCTTTCTGCATACAGAGCTCTACCAAAAAGATACGTGAGTGTTCCTCATTTAAAAAAAAAAAAAAAGGAAAATAATTGCACAGAATGTCTATGTGAAAAAAATAGGTTTCCTTTATTTTCATTACTAAAAATAATTATATTTCTACTATGAAGGTTATTACCTGACATAATTAGTAATAGAAGGCAGTAACATGAGATGAATCTTGCTACCTACCATATACTTCGGTCTACTTTAGTCTATTTGAGCAAAGACAGTTTAGACAGAGAAGCACAGGAAGTGGGCCATGTGGACACGCAGACAGACACACAGACAGACATGCAGACAGACACAAACTGAGTTCCTTCTTCCGAGCATGCCAAGTTAATGATCTCACTCCATACCTATTCAAGGGGAATAGGAAGACATAACTGCAGATAAAAGAGGGAAAGATTGGTCCAAGTGGTACTGTATATCTAGATATATGTTTTGGTTTAAATGGCCCCCAGTGAAATAAGATTCTTCCTTCTGCGAGGGAACTTACATTCTTCAAAAGAATTTCTGGAGGCCACTAAAACCATTCTGGACTGACAGAAAATCACCTCAGAAGAGATTTTGACTGGTCAGTATTAACTGTAAAAAAGGTTGGTCATATAGAAACATTTTATCTGTTATTTAGTGGAGAAGAAGGAAGAAGCTGAATCTGTATAGGAAAGCATTTCTCTTTTGCAAATAAACTTAAATCTTGTGAGGATTCTTGCACCAAAATTCTTGCAGAATATAATAGAAAACATTGGTGGTTGTTAGCTGTCACAATAGTCATTTTATACACAGGAGAAACAAGAAAATGGAAAAAAAAATAATTGGTTAATGACCATATAACTTTTAAATTCTCATAACCCAAAGATAGCGATGTGTAAAATCATTTGTTGTTGTAGCAAAATGTCAGCTTGGTACTGGTAGACACTTAATCAGCTCTCCGCTTGATACATTTAATGTGACTTCAGTGTTTTACTTGAGCCGTACAGTCAAGTGATTGATGATGAATTCAGGAGAGCACAAGTGCCAGTCACAAAGAATCAGGTCTTTTTAGTGCTCACATTAGCTTGGCTCCCATGAATAATTCTCAGTCTAGCAAAAGACGTTAAATAACAGCCGTTAGCTATCATCAGCAGCTATGGATAACTTCCAGCAAATAGCAGAAACCAATAAACACAGGTAGTACACTTTAATACATTGGGTCTAATATAGAACCTCAGCCTATTTTCTAGACTTGTTTATTTGTGAAGGCAAACAAAGTTCTCTGCTGTTTTTCCCCTCCTCTGATTAAAACTCGGATATTTTACTGCCCTATTCTGTTTCCTATTTTCAGACTACGTAATTCATCAGCCAGACCTAGACAACTCTCCTGAAATTAACTGAGGACAACAGGCAGATGCTGACAGGATGGTGGCACACTCAGAGGCCGAAGCGCCAGAGCTGATCCACACGAGCCCTGCCATGCACAACCCATACTGCCCATTTCAGTGGTGGGCTCACCAGGAGAGAGGTGGTGTGACCATGCCCCAGGCCGTGGCAGAAAGTGCCGGTGGAGTCAGCACCAGAAGTCAAGTTTCCTGCCTCTGGGCTCTCTGTTTTCTCTTGTATCACGTGCTCCTCGGGTCTTGATGCAACCTGATGGTCATCTTTGTACATGCAAGCAAGAGAAGAGCAAAACTCCGGCAGCTGCAAAGCTAAGCATGAAAAAATGAGGAAATGTCAGAATTAAGATATCCTTTTTTAGTGTTTAGATATCTTCCATGCACATAAGCATGCTGTCCACCCATCTATATACACACACACATATGTTTATATATATTTATACACCATAACATATCATTTATGACATCATCCCCCAATTACAGAGAGACTGTAGGACAGTAGGCTGGCTTGCCCCTGTGGCCTTGTGTTTACTTTGCAGGGGTCAGTGCAGTGCTGGAAGGTTATCTACAGCTAGCTTGATCAAAAAGCACTTAATCACTCTTAACAAGGTGTAAAGGAGCTGGGTGAATTAAACCCTTTCTTTTTTTTCTAAAGACACATTCAATCTCTAACTGTGTTGTCGTAGTTACAGCTGGGGAGTTTGGGAAATGTGCTGGTGAAATTGATTACTCAGACATGTGTGACTGTGATTCATCAGAGAGCTTGGAAAAGAAAGATGCACAAGTTCTCCCCCAGCCCTATCATTTCTTTCTTTATTACTGTATTTGAAACAAATCTTGGACAACAGACAAATTATTTGATTTTATGATAGCCACAGGCAGAATAAAAGATATTCTCTTATACCTACCCATGACAGAATTGTAGGTTAAAGATTCAATTTGAAACAATGGTTTTCCTCACTTTATTTGCTAACCATTTCAAGGGCATTACATTCTCATTTCCTTTAGGTAACCATAGTTTCTGGGGACTGGAAGATTTGTTCTCATATTAAAACAACAGGCCAGCTACTCTTAACATTATTTTTTTTCAGGCAGTAGCTAGTTATCAAGTACTGTAAGGAAACTTAAAAAGACTATCATGCAATTGAGAAGCAATGCACCCTTGAGGGTTTCAGAAGATTTTTGCCTGTCGGTTAAGTCTAGCTTCTGCTACTGAACATCAAAGCTACATTACTGCTAATGCGCAAGTGTTTCATTTTCTCCCGACTAAGAGTTCTGGATGTTTCTGTGATGTATATGCATATCAGTTCCTCTTTAAAACCTTTTAAAACTGTAGAAACATTGACTTTTCTGAATGCCCACTTCACAGGCATTATCACAGCTGGCATGAAAAGTACCCTTGAGTTCTTCCAGTCATGCAGTTTTCTCCTCCTCTTCCCGCTAGGTCTCAGCTAGTTTCTGACACAGACACACACCGTGCACTTTTCCCACACGCAGGCATGACCTATGACATGAATAAAAGAAGCTGCAGTTCCCAGCTCGTAGCTCCTAGCTATTAGCTGTGGGGTCTTCTGCATGCATGATGGCAGCTCCCATTCTTAAGTGCCACTCACACTGAGAGAAAAGGTAGTGAATAATGCAATGAGTGGGCAGTCTCCTTGAAGTATTATTCTTCAGGGCAAAATCACCACTGGTAAAACATACCTTTTGTAAACCAAAAGAAATCTTCCCCATTTTTACGGTGCCTTTCTGGCCCTTGTGTGGCAACCTTGGAAGACCAACTCCCTCTATATTTTCCCACAGAGCCTCCCCCTGTCTTCTGTCTCCTTGCAAGAGCTGCCCTGTGCATTCCTCAGTGACTCATTGCCATTTAGTGGCCATTAAGATGTTTTTAATTGTTTATAATCCTTTTGACCTCCTGCCTCCCAGCCTGCCACAGCTGAGAACCTGGAAATATGCCACTGACAAGACAGAGCTGTGGTGGCTTAGGGCAAGGCAAGATTTGCGGGCAAAGGTAGTATTTTTTTATTGGAACAATTACTATGGTTGGAAAAAATAGCTTTCAGAAATGCAAGGGCTTGTGCACATCTGAAATGGAAGATGCAGACCTCAAAGATAAATGCAGGTAGAGAGCAATTACTCTGAACTTAATTTCTTTATGTTAACAATTTAGATTACCAAAAACAGGTAGCTGATATCTGTGGAATGGAGGCAGTGGTTTAGCCCAGAGAGGGGTGATAAATTGCTAGCTCCCAAAAACCACGACCTCTGCTTTATGAGTTTATTCAAAGAGCAAAATAGCCTTCTAGAGGACACGACCATAAGAAACCATTTGACTGATTCACTGTTGCAGAAAATGTAGAAATTATGCATGAGAATGCTAGAAAAAAAAAAAGGGAAATAATTTCCTTTGCCTAGCCACTCCAGAATGATGAACTAAAACAAGACAGTGAATAAAATGAAATCCTTCTGAAGTATCCTTAACAGTATTGCAACAGACCCTAAAAACCTGTCATAATAACTATCACAGGCATTGAACCCCCTAGCCAACTAACATAACAATAGCTACCCCAGCCTCTAGCATATAAGGAACCAATCAAACATTTTCAGTCATTGAACACTCTGCTAACCTAAGGTGAACAGTCTGCTGTAAAAGCCCAAATGTCTCTCTAGGGGAAAAACCAGATGGCATGTTTGTATATGAGGAATTAGGAGAACTATTTTGCCCACCCTGTCCTTCATCCTTCTTCCATAACCAGAAGTTAGCTCTTATACCATTCCTCCTATTGGCAACTTCAGGAAAAAGACAAGGGAACACATTGGGCTTGAAGTCTCAAAACCATCTTGGACCACTATATTGACTACATCAGGAAAAGAATCAGATGAGAAATAATTAACAAACCAGCCATCGTTACAATTTCTTTTCCTGTCTCACAAAAAAAGTCCATCCTAAATATGGAATAAAGGAAACATACAACTAACTATATGACACTATATATACAATGAAGTCAAGGAAGACTCTGCACTGGGCAGAAAACAATACACTTGCTCCCAGTGAATGTAACTACCTCCCCACTATAATACCATTGTGGCCATCAGGAATATGTGCGTCCTGTCCATTAACCTTCCACTTTCTGATAGTACTCCAGTCTGTCCTCTCCAGTATGTTGCTGAGATGAACATTAATCTTCTGTGATCCAGACTGTATAAAACAAGAAATCATTTAGTTCATTTAGTTCATCCTCACCCAGAATAGCCTTTTTTTTTTTTAGACAGCAGGCACAGTATAAGCATAAAGATAGTCCAATAATATTTTGACTTTATCCTGAACCACCTTAAAAAAAAGAAAAAGAAAAAAAAATAAAAGAAAAAGGCATAGGGAAAATGTAAAACAAAATAAAAAGATTCTAAGTTGTACCGCTAAAGCTTAAGCCTTTATTTTACCTTATATACTTAAGTTAAAACTTTATCACTTGCACTGAAAACCTGAATTTCGTCACTGATTTGTATCAAATTCAATAACGATTATCACGCCATCAAACTCTCTTGAGTATTCCTGCGCTGAAGTCACCTTAGACAACCTGATCATTATCAGACTCCAATTTACTAGTCGTGATAAGAGACTCATAGATAAATATGCTTGTCTGAAGAAAATCTGCTGCTGTCCAGAAGAGCTGGGCTTTTCTGACACCATCTCATTTGCTCTGAAGAGATTACCGGTGGAGATCACTTTAATTGTTTAGATGTCCTGCACCCAATAAGTGTACTCTCCTGGGGTTATAGGTGACATCTGTGAGTCAAAAGGATCTAAAACGCTGTCAAACACTATCATTCCCAGTCTATGTAAAGGACCTTGTATAGGTCCCCAGGGACCTATACAAAAAAAAATCAGTAACAACACATGAGTTCGTACACTGAATGAAATGTTGTCAGAGCCAGAACTCCTACCTTTTGCACAGCTCCCGTCTCACTAGCTTCAGCCCTAGAAGCAAATACTCGGGGCTAGTATATACCAGAAAGACTGAGACTGTGTTTGAGCAGCAAACTGAGTTTGGCAACGGATCTTCTCACAATAGCAATTATCCCTGGAGCCTTTACAAGACATTTCTGTGGCACATTCACTGGCCATATGCCCTCCTGGACACAACAGCTAAGACTAAACATCCATGATGCACCAGAATGAATCTGCAGAGCTAATAATGGACAGAAACACCCATTTTCCAGTGAAAGATGTCTCTCAACGTGGCCACACCAGTGCTGAAATTTTTAGTGCTTTTCACACAGACCCAATTAAACACCATCAGAACAGGAGGACAGCTACTAGAAAGCATTTCTCTTCCAAATATGAAGAGACTAGAGCCTCTTTTGAGGCATGCTTTCATTTAACACCCTCCATCCCGAGCTAACCTCTCCAGCCTTGAAGAGGGAGAAAATATTTATCATTCTTTCCCAGAGGATTTAACAAGCTTATCGTCTCCACCTCTGCTCCACAGGTGCTGTCTACTTTTGTATTTCATCTAATTTAACAGGTTAATTTCAGCTTTCAAAGGTGCTGTGTAGTCAGGCATTGGAATGGGTTGCCCAGGGAAGTGGTGGCATCACTTTCCCTGGGGGTGTTCAAGGAAAGGTTGGACATGATGCTTAGGGACGTGGTTTAGTGGGTGATGTTGGTTGTAGAGCAATGGTTGGGCCAGGTGATCTTGAAGGTCTCTTCCAACCTTAATGATTCTCTGATTCTCTTTTAGACGTGAAGAGGGGCTAGAGTGACCAATCGCTTCCTTGTTGTTTCTAGCTTTTATCAAATCGGTCTAATGAAACTTATCAATTCTCCCACCAAATATTGACTTCTGCTCTTATACCGTTATGGCTCTAATACTACTTTTACAATATTCACAGAACTCTCTGTATTGATGATATTGTTACATTTCAGCTCCATTTCTGTGGCACAGACTATACTAAAGTGAAAGACAGAATTATTTACGGAATCACTGCTGGACTTGCAGACTACTGCGATCACTGCCTGTGTTACATTGGTTTAGTGCACATGGGAACTATGATGCTTTTTTTCTGGGGAAGCACTGCGAAGTCCTTGGACTGCAGTGCCATTCTGCCAGCTGACATTAATATCTGGCTGCAGGCTGGGAGTCTCTGCCCTCAGAGCAGCCACTGAAGCCAAACTCACTTGGTACCTTTGGAAGCCAGCTGCTGTCAGAAACATATTCATTGCAGAAGTAATGGGACATTAATAACATCCAGCATCTATTTAGTGCTTTCTGAAGTAACAAACACTATGTTCATACATGAAGTTGATAAGGCTGTTAAGATATCTGAAATGGAAAAACCAAAGTATAATGCAGCCAGAACATAAAAAAGGAGCATGAAATTGCTACCCTTTTATCCAAATGGGTTGATTTTCAGAGATAATAGTCATCTATACCTCCCACTGAATTTGTTTTTGAAGATGTGGGAGTCAGTGGAAGTTGCAGGTGCCTAATGCCTCTGAAGATCAGGCCACCTGCCCAGATGACTAAATGGGGAGGAAGAGGGGGGCAGCAAGAAGGTGCAGGCTGCATCTTGTGGAAGTTCCTGATTTTGACAATGTGAGCCAGGTATATGTGACATTTCACTAACAGTCTGCTGAATGAATGACTTCTCATTCCAATGTTAATTTGTAGGATCATATTACCTCTCAAAACAAGATTTTATTTTCCTGTCAAGTTCTGAACACAAGCTTAGTTAAATCAATTAACATACTGTTTTCTGCACACACAAGAGAGCTGAAAATCCCCTACATCTCAGAGCTTTTTCTAATTACATAAAACCAGCTTTCAGGAACCATAGAGCCACATGGTCTATGTAAAACTGTGTGAGGGAGGGCGTGTATCTTACATGTGAAGAGGAAGAAGACAGCTTGGCTTAGTGCAGGCTCATGGCTCCATGAGACTTCTGTCCATTTTCCTGGGGCACTGAACTTTTCCCCTTCCTTCTTTGAACTGGGTAGTGGCAACATGACTTTCTTGTTCCAGAGGAGGAAGGTGCTTTTTCTTCCAAACCAAACAGCCGAGAAAGTATGTCCATGTGGTCCGGGTGGCAGTTCTTCATCCTCTACCACTGCTGCCTCTGCCAGCCATGCTGCTCCTGGGTGCGAGCAGGATTGGGGCAGGGTATTTTCCAGCAGGAGTTTCTAATTTGGCACTCAGCTCCAGCCAATCTCTGAGTTTTGTGGCTTGGAGAGTGTAATGCAATTTTGGTGTGTTGTGTTTAGCTTTTGATGGATTTTATTTTTTTTTTATATTATTTTATTTTATTTTATTTATTTATTTTTTAATTCTGGTTGATTTGACTGTCAAGGTTTTCAATAGCATCAACAGCAGTAATTTAACTTCTGTTACCTGTTGTGGGTGGTTTATGTAATGTTAAATTTTTTCTTTCGTGCAAAGCACCGAACTGCCAAGATCATAAGCATTATATAAATTACTAAATTAAATAACTAAATGAGAGGCTTTTCAAGGACTCTCAAAGGAAATTTATTTATTTATTTGTAGCTAGAACTTCAGAGCTTTGGTATAGTTCAAGAAAGAGCAGAATAACAGGAAAAAAGCTATTAGGATATGATTTCCTTTCAAAACAAATGTAATGTCAATACTATCTCCTTGTTGCTGGTCTTTGTATATACATACAAGAGAAAGACAAAATATGCTTTAAAAAGCTGTCTCTACCCCAGGAGACATTATCATATCAGTTGTATGTAGAGATGTCAAATGATTTGCCCAGCATTAGAAATCTGTTCCTAAGCCTGGGTTTGACATCTATCTTCTGTGTCATGTCTCACTCCTGATTCTTCGACATGGTCTTCCTCCTTATGGACATCCACTGCTTCTTCCTTGACAAGGTACATATAAACTGAAATCAAACCTAAGTTCTTTTTTTTTTTTTTTTTTACTGCAGGACTGCAAGCACTTTTGAGTTTTTCAGTAGTTTTAATTTTTAAACAAAAATTATGCCACTCTTTACTTGACATTGCTGTCACATTAAGAGGATGCAGAATCAATGCAAGTTTTGGCAATTCCAACTCTAGACTCTCTGAGATCTTGTAAATTGGCTGCAGTTTCTCAAGCACCACTACAGCACCCTGTCCAATTCTGCTGGCCACACAAGGGTATCCAACATGTTTTAGCTGATGGCACTGCTCCTCATCAGATCTTTACATGCTAGGACACCGTAGGATTTGGAATGAGAAATAAAACTGTAAACAAATCCCACTGTTCCCAGATGGCATGGCTTACGACTGTCATCTCCATCTTGTCAAATCTAATTTATTTACTTCAGTATAATGTTACAGCAAATACATAATTAAGAATTTCACATTTATGGAAATAAGAAAAGAAAGTTGGTGTCTGGAAAAATTACACCACCCTATATTAAACTAGTGAAAGATCCACTAGTAGCTGTAGCAATAGAGACAGGTGAATTAACTCATTAGAAATGAATAGATGTTTCATGCAAAAAGGCATATATAGTGAAGAAGAAAACTATCAATATGAGGCAGCCAGATATAAAAAGTGATGGAATGTCTTGATTGCAGACTTTATGGACCTCAGCTATTAACCATGCTATATAACAGTGCAAATAACTTTCCTGAAAAACTGTAAATCAGTCTTATGCCATTAGACAAAATATTATGTGATATTTTGAATTAGTCTTTTAAATGACTCTGCTCAGATATGCTCATATCACGGATAATAGTAGAGCTCTGTGTGAGATGATATGCATTCAAGGAAAATAAGAGATAATGACCATGGTTCGCTTCAATAAACCTATGGTTAAACCACACACAGATATATGCCAGAATAAATGTAGCTTGACAGTGAAATCAGCCATGGTGCACTGTGTGAAGAACATAGCTGTTAGACAGAACAGCAGTCAAAAAATGACTAACTTTATAAAATGCTGCCAGATAAGAGGAGAAAAAGTATGGGCACAATGTATCTGTCACATTAG
Organism: Anser cygnoides; assembly: GCF_040182565.1. Lineage (NCBI taxonomy): Eukaryota > Metazoa > Chordata > Aves > Anseriformes > Anatidae > Anser > Anser cygnoides. Next base: position 128,113,590 of record NC_089873.1, on the reverse strand, counting down.
GTCAGCATTTATTAATATATCTTTGAATGGAGTGTTTGGAAACGTAACTCTAAGTTAAAAGGGAACTGATCACAGAATAGAAGTTATTTCTTGTTCGACTTGATTTAAATAGTGGCAGAGAGCATGCTGTTATCAGTGCTGCAAGATGAAAAATGTATTTGCTGAAATCCTCTAAAATAATTCTTCCGTTGTACTAATTGATGAAGAAGGAAAGCCAGTTTCCCACTATAGTTTGCTTATGGTGTCAGGTATGGAATTTATGTCACTAGACATTCAAGCGGTGAAGATAAGTCAGTTAGCATCTTGTTTCAATCTATCTTTCCAGAGTGATACTTCTCAAGCATTTTGGAAGTACAGTCTTCTTTTGGCTTGTGCATGTCTGTTCACCCCTTTTTGTTGGCAGCTGCTCATCTCCAAAGCAGGGTGGTGGGAATTGGCTGGGATTACTGGCTGCAAGTACATATGCCTATTCACTCACTCTGGTTAAACTGAGCTGCTTGCTGGCACTTGGAGGTAGTTAGCAGCTATCTAGCTAGTTGAGACACTTGCAGTCCAGAAATAAAAAATCTGTTCATGCTAAGAATGGAACAGCTACCAGCCTAGGAGGAAGATGAATTGCTATGGATATATCTCATCTAGCACTTCATGAGCTATTTCAGCCTTTATGCAGTTACTCATCTAGGGCACTTCTGGAATTTAGGTGTAGCCATGAGGGACACATGAGGGACCTGTAAGGGACCCGTAAGAGACAGGGACATTTGCTGGGACATTTGCTATTATGGGGAACTATTGTGACCCTTTAATCAACTAAGAGGTTCCCTTCAGAAACAGAAGTATCTCTTTTGCTGTTACTGGGAGGTTGCTCAAATACCTTTGGCATTAGAATCCTGTTTCTAAATTATCCTCAGGCTTGGTTTTTTTTTTTTTTTTTTTTTTTTTTTTTTTTGTGTGTGTGTGCGTTTGTTGTGTTTTCTTTTTTAAACATTTCTGCAGGCCCCCTCTCTCATCTCCCATACGAGTTTATAAAATAGCAATTACATCATCTCTCCACCTTCATTTTGCTAAAATAAAGTTCTCCTGTCATATCTCCTGTCATATTCTTTCTATATCCCTCCATATACTTGCAGTATTAGAGCTCTGTGACACTTTCTTGAACTGGACTGTCCAGAATTTGATATAGTCCACTGGGGAAGATCTGTATCTTTTTAGAGAAGTCTTGATATTTTCCATTTCCACTTGAAATACCTTGTGTTTTATGCTCCAGAGTTGATTGTTGCTTGTTGGTGGTGGTCAGTTACTACCCTGGTGACCCATAATTACTCTGTAGTCAGCTGGGACACCCAGGACTCTTTCTGTTATTTCCCCTTTGGGAGCTCAAAGGTACAGCAGGGTGCCTTGCATGCCCATTGGTGAACTTCCAGATGTTTGTGTTACTCCTGCCTTTAAAGTCAAGAGTACTTGTTGGTAATAATAGCTCCTGGTGTTAGGAAATTATTCAACCTGAAGCAAGTGTTTTACAGTATGGTGTATTTAAAACGAAGAAGCTCACCTGTACACTAACTGTACAAGTAATATTTACTGCAGTGGATGAGCACTCATCTTGCACTAGGAGCTTCACAAAAGGGAAAAAAAATAAACCAACTGCTGCTCCACAGACATAATTATTGCAAAGTTTGCTTTCCCATACTTTGGAATGCGAGGAATATTTGGTTGGGTAGCAAAAAAATTGGATTGGATTCTCTGGTTTAGAAAAAGTATTGTGCCTCTTACATGATTTCTATTTATTTATATATTTTTTTTTCAGCTAGAGTCTTGCTCTGTGCTCGAGTCTTAAAGACAAATACATTTTCATAAAACTATTCTTTCCTTAAAATTTTTGTGTTGGCATGTTTCCTTTGACCAGATTACTTGCACTTTATTCTATATTGTTTGAAGGCAGCTCAGTGCTACATTTCATTTACATGTGCCTGTGACCTTTGATCATAAATCTCATAAATAAGTGCAAAGTCCCTTCATTTCTATCTTTGAAATCATACTCAGCAGCACTCAAGAGAAAAAGAGCTTATGGTTAGGAAACTATGGCATTAGATTTGATGAAAGGATCAAGAAATCATCACAGTCTAAAAAATATGTCTTTGAAGCATTCTGGTCCACAGTAATGATTTGTGTTATAATACAGATTTTATGAAAAAAAAGAAAAAAAAAACAACAAAAAAAAACACCTTTCTCTTTGAAGGAAAGATAGGAAACAAATTTGGTTTATGTGAAATACCTCCTGAAAAATATGGCACCTACTACAGTAAGGAAATATTCAAAGGCAGGACATGAGAAATAGCTGACCTATAGAACTTTTTTAGTAATGGTTGTATGTAGATTGCATCAAGCATTCCAGTCCAAATGTTTTTGTGCATTGCTTATGTTTAGACATATATCATGCTATCTTATTCAGGAAAATATTTTCAGCTTAAAATCTATGCAAACAGTATGTCAAATTTCTCCATTTGGGTAGTTGGATGGTTAGCAAGAAGGTGTACAGGAAATGATGGGCTGGAGAGGCAAAATGCATGCTAAATGCTTCTTTATTTTTGTGTTCTGATAGCTGCCTGCAAACCACGGTAATAGTTGTATGTGGGCAGGTAACATTTGCAATCAGATTATGGGAATATTACTTTACGTTTACAAATTAGATTCATGAGGAGAACATGACACTGGGAAATTTTGTATGTCTGTAGCTGACTGATGGAAAAAGCATAATTGTCCACTAAGTGCAGGTAAATTGAGCCATTGATACAGAAGATATATGCAGGGCAAGAGAATTCAGAACCAAAGTAGAGAGAAACTGTGCATATTCATCTGAAACTGACTATATTTTAAATTGGCTAACTACTCTACTACAAAGCTGTAGCTAAGATTACCCTCAAGTAGCTGGATAGCAGAGAAACTCTAAAAGTCCAATAACAATAGTTGAAAGTTTATGTAAATTCAGAAGAGTTACTGCAAGCAGGCTCTGAATAAGCTATGGCCTGGGAGTTGAGTTGGAAAATCTAAAGCCCAGTAACCAGTGAAAATTTGCTGGTACGAAAATGTGTCCAATCACACAAAAATCTGCTGGTCTTCCTCTTGCAGTGTTGATTGTAGAGGTACCCTCTCTGCCACTCTTCCACCCCAGATACTGTCAACTGTCAATGTCTTCTTTTATGAAAAGAAATTTGTAGCACTGCATTAGAATGATTGAATTACTGACAAATTGTTTGTGTTAAAACATACAAATCCAAATTCAGATTGCTTCACAATATTCACAGTTTTGACATATGTCTTTCACTTAGATGGAAAGTTCAATCCTGTCCAAAGAAAAAACAGGGCAGGCCTGTAATGACATGTAGCTTCCATGTGTGGATTTACCTCAGAGCATTTCAAATGATAGCTAAATGACATTACCACACTTGCTTGTCAGGAGCAAGTGATTTTCTCAGTTGGCTAGTAGCAGAACTAGGAAGAAAAACCCAAACTCTGCGGGTCCCTGCTCTGCCAGGCCATATTTTTGCATGAAAACAAACTTGTACAGGAGTACAAGTTTTTACTTCTCAACACCATAATAATGTTTCTTTAACATACGTTGTTTAAATAATGTTTAAAAGCTTGTCTTTCCCCAAATCCCTAAATTTGTAAACTCTAAAATACCACTCAAGCTACAGTGAAAACTATGAACAGTAACTATCACTCATAGTGAGAGTATGTCAGACCAGATGTTGGAGAGGACTTTTTATGACCTACTGGTGTCTCATAAATATGTTTGGAAAACAGAGAGTTTAGAGAACAATTATGTACGTACTTTTCATAACATGCATATATCTCATGTTCTGCATTGAATTGCTAAGGATACTTGCATAAAAAAAAAAAAAAAGATCTTTACTCCTTTGGTCATCAGCTTTTTTTGCTCTTTGTATTTTGTATTTCCATAACAACTCACAGACTTCAAATTTATTTTCTGTAAAGATAATACTTAAATACAAAAGAAGGAAGGATCAGAAAATTCAAAACATACATATGCATGATAGCCTCCTGGGTGGCAAGCGTCACAAACTGCTGAAGATTAAATTGTTGCCAGACAGAAGGCCTGTGGTCATCAAGGAGATATTGTCCTTTAATTGGATTGTCTTGCACAAAAGAAACATTTTCATTTAACACGGTAGACCTCTTTTCACGTTCAGTTTGATGTCCCTAGTTTCTTTTTACTTTTTTTTTTTTTTTAACCACAAAAGTATCATAATTCTAGTTGCTGTTACAAAATATCGTTAATATTCTTGTAACCCTGAGGGCACATGAGTGGCCATAAAAGGCCACAGAAAGTGCTTCTGTCAATGAGGGACTCAGAAGAAAACTGGACCAATTCCATAGCAAATCTGCATAATAGGGACTAAAAAAGGGAAATACTTTCATCTGATGAAATAGATCAGCAGGAGTACTGAGTTTCATGAAGAGATGGGATGGCATTACTTTGAGGATTAATACTTTTTATATATTTCACAGGAACAGAGTATTTTGTCTAATATTTTTATTTTAGGCTCCATACTCTGTTTTATGAAGCATATTGAATCATTATCCCTTGGGGGAAAGCTAGTTCCTCACGGATGGCAGTTCAATGAATTCACTTTGAGCAAAAGGTGAACATTTCTTAGTAATACGGAGGAACTTACGTGACACTTCTGTGTGATGACATTTACACCTACTAAATCCTTCTTGTGACGCTAGTTGCTGGCATGTAAACTGAAGCTCCACCTACTGCAGCTGGATTCATGTCTAACTTTCTGGAGCAGACAGGATTTCCAGAAATCTGACTGACAAATGAAGCATAAAATATGTTCTATTACTCATCTTGCACCATAATGGGTACATCTAAACTTCTTTCTTAGCTTGTGTCTGCTAGAGTCACTCAAATAGATAAATGGTTCTGTCAAGACATACATGACTGAGAGAGGCAGCAGCAATGGAAAACTAAGCATGTCCATATGAACAGATAAAGGTGGATGCAAAAGCTTATGAGCTCTCTAAGTAGCATTATGAAGATGATATATATGAATAAATAAAACTTGCCTCAGCTTTTAGCATAGGCAGAATCCCATCCAAATGTTTGTTAGTGGCTTCCCAGCTGGAGATGGTTGATTTTCAACCCACTTGTAGCAGGGCTGAAATTTTCCTACCTTTCTTCATTAGTTAAGCGGAGAGGTACAGACAGGAGGGTAAGCACTTAAAATTTGATGTGAAGGTATTATTGAAAGTTGAAGACAGGGACGTCCGAGATGGAAACAGTCAAATCACTTTTGGAGGAAGAATCTCTGTAGGACAGTGAGGTGAATGTCAAGGAAACTACATAAGAGGAAATTGCAGTGATCAAACTGGGATCTGACTGAGAAAGGACCCTGAGCCCTTTTGTTCTCAGGTGGAGGAAAACAGCTGGAACTTCACCAAGAAAAAAAAAAGAGAGGAAGATTAGGAAATGGCTGGATATTAGGAAAGAATGAAAGAGGTGTTTAGTCTGACACCAGAAGGAGTGGTGAAGTTATCATCACGACAGAAACGTTGTCTATAAGAGAGAGCGATGTGTGGAAAAACAGGGGCTAGTTTCAAGGCCATTAAACTCAAGAGATTTCAGCAGCAGGCTGAAACGTTGATTCAGTCAGTGGAAAGGAGCTCCAGAGTGAAGGAACTGATTTATGAGTACTCGCAGAGGGGTATAGAAAATGATATTAGAGAAGCTGAAGAGACACTTGGAGCTTGTGCGCCTGTCTCCTGTGTTATAAATGACCTGTGAGAGTGCTGTAAGCCCTTAAAGTAATTGAGCCCATGCCTGTCTCCTTGCCAAAGGTTTGTGTAAGACCAAAGTTTCATTTTAGTTGCATATGGGATGGTTTGGGGTCCTCTTCTTATTGAGGAACATGATACACCAACACATTCTGTCAAAAGCAGTCAAATGCACTTTATGTTCCCTGAATGGGTCAAATCCGTTGGAGAGAAATGAACAAAAATAAAGACTATGCAATCCTAGTCTATTTTACAAAAAGCATTTACAGTCTTGACCAAGGAAGAAAAGAACATTCTGTTTCAGGACTCCTTCTAAGCACATACCAGGTAACAACAGACTGTGAGCTCAGACACTGTATTAATATTGAAAGAGGTGATGATTTTAGGTTATTCAATATCAAAGACTAACTGAAACAAAATATCAACTTTCATTCCTTGTTGGCTTCGCTTGTATCCATATGTCAATCAAAGATATAAAAATGCACAAAATGTCCGCTACGCTCATATACTTTTATGACAAATCAGGTATATGCCTAGATGTGCAGATTTGCAACTGAATCCTACTTTACTCAAAATTAGGCAAAAAAAATTCAAACTGCCACTTCTTTATTGTGTCTCTCAAACACCTATTCCCCAGCTCCAAGCATTTGCATAGTAATTATTTGCTTTTAAATTAAATAGCAATGGTTTTTTTTAGAAATTCTAGCAGTCCTACAAAGTACTTCAGTTTCGATGAATTTGCCCTTTTTCAAATACCAAACAAACAAACAAACAAACAAAACCCTTCAAAAGCCAATAAACACATTTGGACCAGCTCTGTTTAGATTCCTGAAGGCTTTACCAAAGGACTCAGTACAGGAGTCAATGAAGTTCAGCTGGAGGGTGGCACAGCATCGTGCCCACAGGTCATGAATATCACCCAGGGCAATGACAGTGAACAAACAATTCACCCAGTTACCTGCCACACAGCAGTGCTTTCACTCATAGGGTCAAGAACCATCCTCGGCCCAAGCAGACACATGACGTGACCCACCTTACTCTGTGATTCTGACTAGGGCTGAGTATATTGCAGACTGGAAAGATGCACAAAAATACACCTTGATGCCTTCACATGGGAGCAGTACTCTGCACTGAGGAAGAATTATCTCAGCCTTCATTCTCAGAGGAAAAAAGAAGCAAAGGCTAAAGACTTTTCATTGTCTCCAGATCCTAAACATCAGCATTGTCTCGTTGTCAATATTGCCACTCAGAACTGGTGTTTGACTAGGTCTGTGGAAAGACTGTGGCCAAAATCCAGGGATTTTTCCACCTGCCCACATTGCCGACCTGAAGGAAGCTGGCTGGCATTTGGTTTTGCCCATCCTCATTCCTGAAGACCATTAAAAGACAGCATTTATCTCTGTGCAACTCCCTGCATGCAGATACCATGCTCTGTATTTTTGCTAGCTGTCTTCTTGATTGACCTTCACACACCCTGAGAGCACAAATTCTTAAGGGTATAAACCAATTAAAATGTGCCGTCTGCTCCTTATGGAATGAGAGGAAAGAAACTCATCAGGTTTCAACTAGTCTGAGAAACAGACACATCTGCTCCTGTCATCATCAGCTCATGGGATGAGCAGCTGGAGGATTCTCAGCTCACAGTTGGGATTGTTAACATTGGGGGATCAGCCCATGGGAATTAACGCAATAAAAAGCTGCAAGGGAAGTGTATATTATATAACCACCAGGAAAATCTAGTTGCATTTATGCTCGTTATTTTCTGTAATCGTGCAAACAGCTGATAAAACCAAAATGCGCTCCACTTCATTTCTTGACTAAGTGCAAAGAGGTCAATAGAGTTATATCAGAAATTAATTTAGACCATAATATTCTGAACAATTACCATCTGGTGAATAAAAGGATCGTGCTCCTAGAATAAGCTTAGAATACTAGTATGAGTACGAGCCGAAAAAGTACATGCAATATATGGTCTTATAAAGAAGTTGTAATTAGGAAAGAAAAATGTAAGTGAGGACCACAGAGAATGTAATGTACTGAAAGAAAGAATTATAATTGTCATGAAGCTTGCCTACATGCAAACTAGGGACATTCAGCTTTCATTCTTCAGACTACTTTCAAAATATGATGTGCTAAACTAACAACTGTTATATGTAGGTGTCCCAGACTTAGAAATGCTTAGGAATACTGTTTAGTATATTTTCTTCAAATGCTCTGGTGAATTGAAATAAAAACCTTTTAAAGATTTGTATTGGGTATCACTTTTTTTTTTTTTTTTTAAATTGCCTGAGGGTAGAATCTTGACTGAAGAGAACAAGTGCCCTGATGAAATCCAGTAGATGTTTCAAGCAAGTTTATCAGGAACCTACATTCCATCCTCCACTCTACTTGCTTTGAAAGAACACTTCTTTTGCCACTGCTGTTCATGAAAACTCTGCTTTTCATATTTATGAGGAAAAACATTTCTCACACCTCATATTTTTCATAAAACACCACAGTTCTTCTATTTCTGTGCAAACTTATAGTACTTTCCAGAAACATTAATTTGTTGCTAGTGATGCATTAGCAACGTAAAAAAGAGGCAATCATTAGCTGCGTATCTCTTGTTCATTAAAAAAAAAACAAAACAGAAAAATTCCAGAGAAAAGTAGCTGCTTGCATCTTACAACTTGAAAACAGCCCCCGTTTGCTAGAATAGCTGCTGACAATGACAAAAGAATCTGCATTTATGCCTCAGTTAGAAATGATTGCAAAAGGACTCATTTCTTTGCACAATGCATTGCAATGTCTTCCAAAGACTTAAAAATCACAGATTAGGATTGTGAAAGTGCTTGGCCTTCCTTTATTTACCCATTTCTAATTTTTATTAATGCATGTAGTAAATAATGCAAAAGGTTCTGGTAGAGAAAAATATTTTTTTAAATGTATCTGTCATGTGATGAATATGAATCATTAATTTCAAACCGTAGGTATGAAGTCAAAACCCAAATGTCTTCAGATCTTGTATTGAAAGGGAGAAGGGATCTTAGGTGTCCCATTTTAACTGTAAAACCACTGCTTTTCAGGAATTGCCATTCTGAAGATATAACTGCACCTGTAGACTTAATCAAACTTTTGTGCAAGGCAACTTGAACAGAGACAGATTGTACTCACACTGCTAAACAAAAGAGAGCCAGGTACTTTGGTTGTGCCCACACAGTGTTGGGCTGGCTCCCTGAGCAGATCTACTGGGTCTGGTTTGTATAGCCCCTGGCTCTAGGTCTGATCCACCTGTGAGGCTCTGCTACCTTTCTGTGCCATTTCTTTACATTTTTCCAGCTCGGAGTCACTGGGACACTGTGAAAGCTGTGTTGCAGTCCACCACAGGGTGTTTCTGTATTACAGGACAGTGAGTCGTGGCATTTTTTTGGGAGAGATGGGAGGAGGTTCCTGAGAGTGCAAAGCCTGAGGGAGCACTGTTGGAGGAGGACTGAAACAGAGAGAGTTGAGCTGGGCACAATCACATCAACGTGGCCTCTTGAGAGATGTCCAAGTGACCTCTTGCCCAAACTAGACTGGGGTAGTGCCTCAGAGAGAGTTAGCTGATGGCCTTCAGGAAAAGCCAAGGAGTGAATGGAGGAGCAGAGACCCCACACTCAGGCCTTTTCTTCAGTCTCTTTTCATTTAGCAATAAGTACTTACATATTTGCACAAAGAGCAAATAGACCAGACTTTGCATCCTCAGTGCTACATTTTCACAGATTCAATGAGCTGTTGTAGATTACACATGTGAGGATAAAATAAGCTCTGTTATGTTTAGAAACCAAGATCATAAGTTCATTCACTATATCATTTGGTCCTGTCACAGTCTGTGATTTGCATGAATGTTTTGCCCAAAACTGTTTTAGAGGACTAGGTCCATTAAGAGGTTTTTAGGATTGTTCATTTTGAATACTCCATATCATTTTCTCTCTCAGAAGAAGATAAGATTTTGCTATATAGACATACAGAAATAATAGAAATGTAATGAAAAAGAAAAAACAAAAACAAACAAAACAAAACAAAACAAAAAAACAGAAAGCAGCTGGAAGAGGTCTGAGAAGTCTCTGCTTTAAGGCAACATCAGCTGTAATTAATTCATTCCCAACAAACATTTGTGTAACCTGCTTTTTAAAGGCTCCCATGATGTAGATTCTATGGTCTTCTTCCTCCTAGGAAGCTTTCCTCTTTAACATAAATCTTTGTTGCAATTGTAGCTCACTGCTTCCTCATGCTCCCCCTGGGTTGATATGGAGAACTATTTGTTCCCCTCCTATTAGCACCCACTCATTACACAAGTTAAAGGGCATTATTATACACCTCTCCTCAGATTTTCCAAACTGTTTTCAGTCTTTCAGTGAGGGGCTGTGTGTTCCTAGATTTGTCTTGAGGCATGGAGCTTTCTGGGTACAGTACTGCTGCAGAAGCCTCAATGGTGCTGACAAAGGTGGAGGGTTTATTTACATACCTGTAATTGACACTCCTGCTTACAATGCCACACCATCATCTTACACACAATGCTTCTCTGTTTCTGTTCTGAAGCTCCTCTGAGCTCCCTATTGTCTCCAAAGTCCATGAGCAGAGTTTTATTCCCTCTTAATGCACCTTAATTCTGTGAAGCACCAGACTCCAGCCAGGACATTGCCAAACCCCTCCCCATATATCCTCTGGTTTGACATGAGATGCCAACAACTATTTCCACAGGATTGTTTTCCAACTAGTTTTGTTGTTTATTGTGGTTTCATTATCTCCAATTTCCCCAGGCTTGGTTACAAAACTAGCATTTGATAGTGTCAAAAGGCCAGTGAAAGCCAACATGTAAATCCTGTGTTTTATTCTTTTTTTTTTTTTCCTGCTAACCACAAGGCTGCCATGCTACCACAGAAGAGAATTTGGTTTGTAATCTGTTTCTTATAAACTCATGCTGACTGCTATTTATCTCCTTGCTGTTGCTCTGTTGTTTATAGATATTTTAGAACCATAGAATCATAGAATGGTTTGGGTTGGAAGGGATCATAAAGACCCTCTAATTCCAACACCCCTTCCACCTGCAGGGACACCTACCAGTAGACCAGGTTGCTCAAAGCCCCATTCAACCTGGCCTTGAACACTTCCAGGGATGAGGTACCCACAACTTCTCTGGGAAACATGTTCCAGTGCCTCACCACCCTCTGAGTAAAGAATTTCTTCCTAACATCTGATCTAAATCTCCCTTCTTTTGGTTTGAAACCATTCCCACTTGTCCTGTTGCTATACTCCCTGATAAGGATTACCTCCCCAGCTTTCCTGTTGGCCTCCCATAGGTACTGGAAGGCTGCTATAAAGTCTTCCCAGAGCTTTCTCTTCTCCTGGCTGAACAACCCCAGCTCTCTAAGCCTGTCTTCATAGGGGAGGTGTCCTTGTGGTCCTCTTCTGGATTCGTTCTAATACTTCCATGCCCTTCTTGTGCTGGGAGCCCTCCTGGCCACATTTCTTTTGATGCAGCCCAGGTTATGGTTGGCTTTCTGAGCTGCAAGTGCACATTGCTGGCTCATGTTGAGCTTCTCATCAACCAACACCCTCAGGTCCTTCTCCTCAGGGCTGCTCTCAATCCATTCTCCACTCAGTCTCTATTTGTGCTGGGGATTGCGCCATCCCAGATGCAGGACTTTGTGCTTGGCCTTGTTGAACCTCATGAGGTTCAGGCCCACCTCTACAGCCCACCTCTACAGCCTGCCCAGGTCCCTCTGGATGGCATCCCTTCCCTCTAGCATGTTGACCAAACCACACAGCTTGGTGCCATTGGCAAACTTGCTGAGGGTGCACTCAATCCCACCATCCATGTCACCAACAAAGATGTAAAATAATGCTGGTCCCAATACTGACCCCTAAGGAACACTGCTCATTGCTAATCTCTGCTTAGACACTGAGCCATTGACCCCAACTCTTTGAGTGTGACCATCCAGCCAATTCCCTACCCACTGAGTGGTCCACCCATCAAATCCATGTCTTTTCAATTTAGAGACAAGGATATCATGGGAGACCTTTTCAGAATTTTGATTGATGAATAGTACCACTTTACAGGTTTAGGACTAAGTCCTCATTTTTATTTTTCTGTGGTCTCTAGTACCTGATCTACCCTTTACACATTCATAAAAGTAGAATGAATTCTATTAAGGGTATCAGAGCCTCAGCCTTCCAGCCTAACTTTTGAATGTCAGGACCATGTACAAAATAAACTCAATTTATTCCAAAGAAATTTGGTACTAGTCCAATTTTAGTTCCTCAGCCCATTTCATTGGAACATAATCCAAATACAGGATGGACCAATATTCTAATTACCTTTCCTTTCCATCTCCTTTGGTGAACAGCTCTCCTGTCTTGCCCTACAAACTCGACAATCAAGAGAAAATAACAACCTAAGAAAAGTTTGTTCAGTACAGCCAAATTATGCATGTTTTAGTGCATCATTTAGCCTAACAATTGAGATAGCTACTGCCATAATGCAAAGTCTTTATCTTGTAAAAAATTCTAAGCAATTGTTGTCTTATTGAAAGCAATTTGGCCCTCCACTGTAGTAATTCTCGGTAAATAAGTTCCATGCAGCAAAAAGATCAATTAGGTTGAAGTAACACTTTCCAACCAGAGTGCAAAATGGCAGTGCTCTGTTGCGTGCTGTTGACAAATGAAAAAGACACCCACAGGCTAACTGCATACAAAGTTAAAATACAATATTGAACTACTGGGAAAAATTGTGCCTTTTCAAGTATGTGCTGCCACTTCAGCAGTGTTTGTTCAAAAGTCATTACTAACCTTTGGCATCTCATCTGGGCTACTGAACAATTGCCACTAGGGTTGCATTAATATTTGAACAATGGCAGAACATTAAAAAAAAGCTAAGAAGTCGTGATCATGAAATGGAAAAGCCAGCCAAAATCTATGGTAGTCATCAGCAAAATCAGTAGCATATTTCAGACAGGTATGAAAAATAATGTGTTTACTGGGATGCTGCAAGAACTAATTTTATGACACTATCCTAACATCAAATTAATCCTTGTGCTAAAGTTCTTTTAACTTTTAGCTTAACTTTTCTTTTGAAAAGCTGTTTTGTTTCTCAAGAGACGGATAACATAGAAGACTTTTTTTTTTTTTTTTTTTTCAACAGGAAAAATCAGCCTTTTTCTTGAAGGAGGATTTATTTATCTGTAAAAGCAGAGAAGTCTACATTGTAGGCCACTAATCTGACCTCACTGTGAACATCTCCCATTAGAACCAGTGGAAAGAAATGGACACTTTTGCTGTAGGATTATTCAAATATATTTCAGAGCCCCATCCTTAGGATGATGGGATCAGACCTTCAGTGTGTTTGTCTTTCTCCATGGGCCATAAAGGAGTCCAGTCAGCTAGCTCTCAGGTAAATGTTCACAGTGTAGATATTTCCTTTTAGAAGAATAAACACTTCCCTTAAGTGTCATGATTATCTTCTGACCATTTATAACTAATGGGGAACTATTTGCAAAAATGTGGCTGCAACATGTTCCCAAGGTAGGTGTCAAACTTTGGAATTGCCAAAGCAAACCATATTGCTAAAAGGGTGTTTTTCACTTACGTTTCCTTGCTTGTTTGCCTTCAATGACTTTGTCATTCAGGCTGGATCACAGAGAGCCCCTTTCCCCGTTCAGTTCACATTAAGTCATTAAGCATAACTGTCTGTTTGAGACTAATCGGAATTTTTTTTAAACTGCCACAAATGCTCCCTGTGTCCTAGATCAGGAAGGTGTGGGTAGAGAAGAGCCTCAGTAAAGCGGCTGTGGCCCTTCCCACACAGGGAGGCAGCCCAAGACATGGTATGGGCTGAGCCTTCAGCACATAAGCCATGGAAACAACCAGACTCAACGGGGCAAAAAGCTTACACTTCCTTGAAGATTATTTATTTTCAGAAGCACAAAAGAGACAGGAAAGACTTCAAAGGAGCTTTGTCTTACAGTCCAATGTTTAATTACTGGCAATTAGAGTTGACAGAAGGCAGGACTTACAAATTACACTAAATGAAGTTAGGATGAACTGGATCCTACCACTGGCCCTAATCCAGCAGGGAGAGAGTCTAGGTTGGCCCAAAAGCCAGGGTGCATTTTTCCCTTGTATTTCCAAACAAAGGTATGGTTAGAACAGAGAATGGGGAGGACCAAATCCCATTTCCCATTCCCGTGACTCAGGGACAACAAAATTCCAGAATAAATGTGGTCTGCACCTACAAAGGTGCCAGGACTAGAAGAACTGGTTTTGCAAGGCTGAGATTCATTGTCAAAACTGGCTACCAAGGAGACTGGTCCCCTTTTCATTATAGCCTTCTGTCACAGTCCTTAAGGATTTTGTCAAACTCAAGCTAGCACAGAGACACAGGGATCTGGCTTGTGCTTCCCTGTCTAGGCTATGTCAAGAGTGTTGGTGTTCCCCATACACCAACTTTGCTTGCATTTTAAAGCATAAGTAGGAAAAACCTTCTTTGCTATGCCTGTAATAGAAAAATGACATTAACTCCAGTCAGTCATGTTATGAGGTCAGGTCAAACCCATAATTAAAGGTTGAATTGCACTACTGTAATTTGGAATTTTTCTACAGTATGTAGGCATATTGAGGATGGGTAGTCAAGACTAATTTAAATTGTATGTTATTTTAACATGCTTCTTTTGGAGTTTATGAGTTTACTTCTGTTGAGTAATCCAGGACAGAGGCAGCAGGGCAAAGGAGAGGAGGGAAAAGAAGAGGAGAGGGAGGGGAGGGGAGGAGTTGCTATTCTTTCCCTGCTGCCCCACTGAAATGAAAGCTGTTTTCCTTTCAGCACAAAGGCTGAAGTTACTCCATTGCTTGGGGACAAGAGGCTCCTTCTCTGTCCATTAATCCCCTTCCACATTTGCAGACCTGCAGCTGAAAAAGGGTGGCTGTATATCCATCAAGTCTAGATTTGGGGTAAAAGTGAAGTTAAATCCAAATGCTAAATTAAAGGTTTAAGTCTTGAATTTGTCACCAAAGAAACTCTGACAAGTGGATCTTCCACTGGATCTGAAGAAGAAAAGCTAGTCTTGTTGTTTACCTTCGCTGGGGTCAGGGCTAGGAAAGTGTATTTACAAGTTGAAGTTATCCACTCTCTGCAAGTTCTGATCCTGCTTTGACCTATTTTCAATGTGGAAAGATTATGGTTTCATTTTTATCTATCTGAAGACGCTCCTAGGAGATATAAAGCACCACTGCAGCACTTGCAGCTTGAGATAGTCATGGAAACAGGAGACTGGGAGAGGCAGTTGCAGCAGGCAAGAAATGTGCCAGGGTAACCAGTGACAGCTTTCATTTCTCTGTATGTCCTTGCTCTTTGTGTAATGGGTTCAGCTTCAGGAACAGATCCTGACTCTGGTTGGATCTTAATGCTTCAAGAATTGCATATTTATAAACAAAGGACAAATATGAAAAATATACACTGAAATCTTTACTTCATGTAGTGAAAAAAGTGATGGAAACCTCTTTTACTGATGATAAAAGTGATCCCAAATAATCCTTTTTGTGTCCATTGTTGATATTTATGCAAATTAATGGTGCTTAAATATTAGACTAAGCGAAACAGTTCATTGCAAGATACATTGATAAAAAGTATGTGTCTATGGTACATCTACGTGCCTCAGTGAAAACTCTATCTCCTTTTTATACACACAATTTGCAAATATGTTTTTATACATACATTATCCCACATGGCAAAGATCTGATTTCCAGTGATGAATTTCTCCCTAACTCTCACCTTTAGTTTTAAAACTTTATGTTTTAATTGTTTTCACAGTCAATATTACCTTAGCATTTAACATATTACTGAAGATGTTTCTTTCATTATTGCTTGCCTTGTAATGTTACATATTTACTTAAAAAGCATATATCCTTAAAGGTCTTAAAATTCCTTTTTATGAAAAATAGGATTTTTGAAAATGGTCTTTAGAATTTTGTACCTACGGTAAAGCTGAGCTAGATAAATTGTTGCTATACGTCCTGGAAATATGACTAATAAGAACAAAATACAAAGATGATCGGCACCTCAAAGTTTTTGTATAACCCCCAGAATGAATATGAATGTAGAGCATTTTCTAGCCCCATACGTAAAATGACTCAAAGGTCATGCTTCTATTTCTCTCCCAGCATAAGCTATTAATGACAATTTTCTTAGTAACCCAACATTGTGATTAATGAATTGCACCTTATTTTGTTCCCATTTTACATATTCTGTCTCATTCACATCTGAGGTTGGGAATGAAAAAGCACTTGGAAGATGCTAACTGCAGTGTTGGTATCAGGGTGGCTGGCAGTGTTCAGCAGCAGGGAGCAGTTGGGTGAGGTACAAATGGCTGCTGCCGGGGCTGCTGCATCCTCCTGGTTTGCACGGGGAGAGGTGTCCCGTGCAGGTCACTGCATCTGCAAGTCTTAACCCTTCTAATCTGGATTCAGAAAGGTATTTGTGGTTGCACAATAGGTGTTTTGGGTGAAGCTCCAGTCCTACCATGATGACTTGCAGACCACCTGCTCCTGCGTGGGCTCCTCTCCATGGGCCACAGCCTCCAGTGGGCCGCAGCCTCCTCCAGGCCAAATCCACCTGCTCCACCGGGGGCTCCTCCACGGGCTGCAGCGTGGAGATCTGCTCCGTGTGGGACCCATGGGCTGCAGGGGGACAGCCTGCTCCACCAGGGGCCTCTCCACAGCCCGCAGGGGAACTTTTGGGGAACTTTTCCTCCATGCCTGGAGCACCTTCTGCCCTCCTGCTGCACTGACCTGGGGGTCTGCAGGGCTGCTTCCCACTCCTCTCTCCCAGCTGCTATCACACAGCATTTTTTTTTCCCCCGTTTCTTAAATTTGCTCTCACAGAGGCAAAAACAACATCGCTTATTTGGCTCTGTTCTGGGCAGAAGTGGGGCCCGTATCTAACATGGGGCAGCTTCTGGATTCTTCTCGCAGAAGCCACCCCTATGGCCCCTGCTACCAAAACCTTGCCATGTAAACCCACTACACCGTGACAGGGGATGCAATACTGGCTGCTGTGACACACTGTTGGTCTGCAAGTGTTTTCTTCCTGGGGACACAGCAGTAGTCCAGAAAAAGACAGGCTTGTGCATTTTTTCTCATGAGTTATGTGCGGATAGAAAGCTATGGAGGGTTTTATACTATATCTAGCACAAAACATAAAGAGGTAGGTAGTCTAATACTGCATTTAAAGCTAGGGTAATATTTTTCCAGGACCAAGAACTTAAAGTTTTTTTTTTTTTTTTCCCTTTTCAGTTTACTCTGAAACTTCTGAAAAGCTGCAAATATTGGCTGATATTAGATGATATTTCTTGAATACATATTAGGGATATTTCTATGCAGTTTGTTCATGAAGGGAGCTCATACCCTCTTCAGCTATGGAGAAAGAATGACGGTGAGTTTTTCAAACTACCTGTCCATTGTTTCTGAACTATTAATCTCCCTCTGTGTCTGGGCCAATTCTTTTGCCATGGCTGCAGATATAAATCTCTGGTGTCATTGGAGCTAGGCTGGTGTATAAAAGTAGCAAGAAGGGAGAGGAAATAAAGCCTGGTCACTGGAGCTGAAACTGAGTCTCTTTCTTTCCCCTTATTCTATATTTGCAATCACAATTTTTAAATTCAGTGCAACAGACCACATTACAGAAGGGTCATGAAAAGATATTTTATGATCTCGAAATGATAAGTAACGAAATAGAGAAAATTACTCCTAGAAAAGAGACTGTCAAGCTGGAACAAGCAATTCTTGGTTCCCTTTCCAGTAGTCATTTCATGACTTGGACATCAATTTATAAAATTCATAGCTGCATTTTAGCACAGATGACAAGACCGTTCCAAAATTTTTTAGAGCATATAGGGAACTCTATAAGCACAAGTACTTTTCCAGCATAAAAGGAAGGGACCTTGCACCTTGTAAGATTTGTGTCTGCGTGTAGGCAGTTGCTATGCTGCCTTCCCCTCCATGGAGCAGAGCCAGTGTTGGTGATGCAGGGAGGCCTTGTGGAAAGCACGACAGAGGCAGAAGGCCACGTACTCCCCGTGACTCATCTTATCTTCTTGCTCATAGTGTCCTCGCGCCACAGTCACACTCTTTAATTTTTCATTATTCATAGCGAGAGCCCTCCGAGATTATGGAGAGAAATACAAAGAAGTAGGTTTTGATCAAAAAAATCAGATAAACTTAAAGAGATTAGGAATAATAGCAGTCTATTAATAAAGGAGAAAGAGAACCGTTATTTTACAGATTAATTCCAGGTCTCTCTGAGAGGATAAATGTTCCCCACTGTACATCTTCATTGCTCAAGCCATAAAATTAGGATAATTTCATAATACTTAGGCTAATAAATATTAGTGTTTCTCTCAGAAAACAGCAAGTAATACTGTCGAAATAATAAAGGTGCTTAAAAAGTCACGTAAACCAAGTGACCTGTGCTTAACTTCAGCATTTTGTCTCTGGAGATTTTGTCAAAGAGAGTCTTATTTCCTTTATTATCATTTTGCCTGCTTAGATAGCTTCATAGGTATCTTATAATTCCCACTTGATCACACAGGATTACCTAGTGTCAAGGTGCATCCAGAAAGCCTTGCTGACAATCCAGCACTGGGGCCTTATGTACAGTGCATGTCCCAGAGCTCGTCCAGCAGCTTCTGGAGAGGGGTGTGCTCAGTGCTATGTGGTGGGTTTGGTTAGGGAGGTGGTACTGGAGAGTATAGGACATCCCGGGGCAAATATCCTGGGGCGTCCTGGGGCAGGTCACGGGTTGAGGAGTGCCAAAAATGTATCAATTTATCTACTCATTAAGTATGAAAGAGGATATGTACAGACCTGAGTAAAATGTGCAAAAAGTATTGTATTCAGTAACAGATGGACACTTGAAAGATTTATAAAGCCTCCCCCAGCCTTGAGTAGAGAATCTGAAATACAGATTATTCATTTTGGATGTTAAGAAGTTCATAGTACCAGCAGGTTATAGCTTCAGTTTTGAGGAAGCAGATTATGTTCTTCTTGCCCATACTGAGAAATAATACTCAGTGGTAGCTAACCTCACATGTCAGATTCCTTGTGATGTTCCTCTTGATTTCCCTTGGCTTCTTTGAATCTTCCCTCTCCTGTTTTTATTATGATTCCTCTCTGCTTTCCAGGGCATTATGTTATCTTCCCTCTGGCTCTTATGTAGGGGTCCCTCTATACTTTCTGTCTGCATCATACTCTCCAGAAGGGTTCCTGCGGATGAAGAATTGTCTTGGTTGTGTGGATGGACAGAAAGGTTTGTGTACTTTAGATGCTAGGGCATGTGACCTAGAAATTTAATCCTCTGTCCTAGATCTGGCCTGTCTCCCTGTCATCTCTTGGGAACATTCCACTGCCATTCCAAGCTCAATATTTTAAAAACAAATTTTTTAGTTCTCTTCCTAACTCCTCTCCATTGCCACTTTCTAACTTTCTTCGGATGATCTCATTATCCTGCATGTCACTTAGCCTTGTTACCTGGCTGTTGCCTGAATTCTCTCTCAGCTCTCACATCAAGACTATGCAAGACTTCTCCCCACAACATGTCAGAGAGACAGCCTTTTTTATCCATCCACGCAACTGAAATTCTTGTCTAGGGTCTAAGATGTCACTTCACATCTCTAGCAAAGGCGGCCTTTCTACCTCTCAACCATCCAGAATGCTGCTGTACATCTGATTTGCCCAACCTACCACCTTAACTCTAGTGCTCTTGTCTTTATAAGTCCATGTTAACCCTCTAGTGTACTCTTTTTTCCACCCTTTTTTCAAGGTTTCTTCTTGTGATCTATCACTTCCCAACATCTAAAAGTCAACTTCTGATTGGCCCCACTACCACTCTCCGTCACCTGTCTTTTACCTTTTCAAACAAATATTTTTATTTTTATATTCTTTTTCCTTTCCCCGTTCTGGTCTTTGGAAAAGGCTGCCCCATAAAGGTCCTTTTTATTCCCCTTCAGAGCCTACCTCAACATTCTCCTTGGCTGCAACATCTATAAAAACTGACAATGAATACAATACACTTCTACCATTCTTGTACCACTGCCTGTGTTGATTGTCTCCTGAAGTCCTTCCGCTTCTCCAGCTAACTGCATTCATTTCCTCTCACATCTTAAATTGTAGATCCAACAGGTCAGAAATTATGGGTTTATTCTGTGTTTGTCCAGCACTGCGATGTATGCTCAAAAAGTAATTGACCCTTGTGTCAGCATCTTACCAAGGCAATTTTAAAAAGGGCACTTTCAGTCCATCCCTTATCACCAGGATTTTTGCTAAAATTAATAGCTGAGCTGGACAACTGCTAAAGCAAGAACTGAAAATGGAGTTGGAGTTCTACAATGCAGGCTCAGACAGCACTGAGGAACAACAGACATGTCATTCAATTAATTTTCCTACTGGAAGCAAGCTAGGTATACCTAGGCCAGCACTAGAAGATAATTCTCCAATCAACATTAAAAACTCCCTACAATGCCACTTACCTCAAGGAGGAGATTCCACAATACAGCTCTGAACTATCATCGCTTTCGTTTCTATTAATATCAGCTCTGAACATCTCTTTCTGCAGATTAAGCCAGCAGCAACTTTTCCTGTCTTCTTCAATTGGCAAAACAATCCCTTTGATTGTGGTTTTTGTAAAAAATCTTTTAATATATTTTTAAATGGTCTTTGTTCTCACAAAAGATCATATAGATTGCATTCTACAATTCCCTAATCTTTCTTGTTACTTTCTTCTGGACTGTTTTTCTCTTTCACTAAATTTGTTGTCCAGGGAAGAATGCAGCAGTCTACCAGTGACCTAACCAGTACCAAGTAAATGAGAATAACATCTTCCTGTAATGACTTATATTAATACATCTGTGAATGTCATCAGCCTTTTTTAAGGCAGGATCATATTGCTAATTCATATTCAGCTCATGGTATACAATGCCCCCAGGGCCTCTTCTCGCAGAGCTGCTGCTTCACCAGTTATTCCTTTTTGTATTTGTGCATTTGATTTCTCCTTGCTAAGTGTATCACTTTGCACTTGTCTTTATTGAATTTCATCTTATCGATTTCAGTTCCTTCAATTTATCAAGACCATTTTGAATTCTTATCCCGTCCTTCAAGGTGCTCACAACCCCTTCCATCTTGGTACCAAGCTCAGATTTTATAAGCATACAGCCTGTCCTATCATGCAACATGTCATTGACAGCATTTCATAGAATCATATTCAGAACGGACCCCACTAGAAGTCACAGAATCACAGAATGGCCGAGGTTGGAAGGGACCTCTGAAGATCAGCTGGTCCAACTCCCCTGCCGAGCAGGATCACCTAAAGCACGTTGCACAGGATGGCATCCAGGCAGGTTTTGAATATCTCCAGAGAAGGTGACTCCACAACCTCTCTGGGCAACCTGTCCCAGTGCTCTGTCACCCTCACAGTAAAGAAGTGCTCCGTCATATTGAGCTGGAACCACCTGTGCTTCAGTTTGTGCCCGTTGCGTCTCGTCCTGTCACTGGGCACAACTGAAGAGTCCGGCTCCATCCTCTTGACACTCTCCCCTCAGATATTTATACACATTGATGAGGTATCTCCTCAGCCTTCTCTTTTCCAAGCTAAAAAGGCCCAGTTCTCTCAGCCTGTCCTCATACGACAGCTGCTCCGGTCCTCTAGTCATCTTAGTAGCCCTCCTCTGGACTTGCTCCGGTATTTCCATGTCCCTCTGGTACTGGGGAGCCCAGAAGTGGACACAGTTCTCCAGGTGTAACCTCACCAGGGCTGAGTAGAGGGGGAGGATCACCTCCCTTGACCTGCTTGCAACACTTCTGAGTGCAGCCCAGGATACCGTTGGCCTTCTTGGCCACCAGGCCACATTGCTGACTTATGGTCAGCCTGCTGTCCACCAGGCCTCCCAGGTCTCTCTCTGCAGAGCTGCTCTCCAGCAGGTCAGACCCCAGCCCGTACTGGTGCTTGGGGTTATTCCTCCCTAGGTGCAGGACCCTGCACTTGCTCTTGTTGAACTTTATGAGGTTCCTCTTGGCCCAACCCTCCAGCCTGTCAAGGTCCCTCTGAATGGCAGCACGGCCCTCTGAGTTATCAGCCACTCTTCCCAGCACACGTGCTGAGGGTGCACTTGGTTCCATTGTCCAGGTCATTGATGAACAAGTTGAAAAACACTGGACCCAGTACTGGCCCATGGGGGACACCGGTATCTACAGGCCTCCAGCTAGATTCCACACCAGCAAGCACAACCCTCTGAGCTGTGCTACCCAGCCAATTGCCAATGAACCTCACCATCCACTCATCTAGGCTGCACTTCCTGAGCTTGTCTGTGAATGCCCTCCTATACTGACAGAGAAACATCTATAACTACTCTTTCAGGAATGTTTTTCAACTAGTCTTGCATGCATTTTAAAATACTATTATCTAGACCATGTTTTCCATGAAAATATCATGTGAGACTGTCAAAAGCTTGAACAACTTCAATACTGCATTTGTGTTTTGCTTAGGACCCCCTTCAGGGAAGAAAGTTAAACCAGTCTGAAATTGTTTGTCCTCATGAAAATCCCCTGACTCTTTCCTGCCATCTCATTCTTCTCTAAAAAGAGAAATGGACAGCTTAAGAGTTCATTCAGAAACTTGTGTGAATGCTTTGGGTGTAGCATTGGTGTGAGGGCCAGTCCTTGACAGGCAGCACTGTGTTACATGGACCACCAGTGAGGCAGCAGTCTGGGAGACTGCAGCATTGCTGATCCCATGTTGCAGGAACGCTGTTCTCAGAAGCCATTCAGAGACATGGCACATGACCAGAAATACCTGTTTTAGCACAGCAATCCAAGGAAAATGAGACTCACCTTCACAGCACGAGAAAAGCTACCAAAAAAAACCCTCACCCAAAAAACAAAAACAAAAACCCCTACCTGTTTAAAGATGCATTCCAAGAGTGACGTTATGGCCACACTGCACTGGATTGATGCTTTGGGTGTTGTGACACAGGTGTACCCACTGTGTCACAGTCCCGTCCTTGATGCAGAGCTGCTTTCTTAACTACTGTTTGTGACTTGGTTTACTTTTTCCACAGGTATCAGACTGGTTGCTTTATCTAATAATGTGCAGGACAGGATAGAGTCAGGGCTTCCCTTATCCATCATTCCTTTCTAGACTTTCTATTGAGAGCAGCCCTGAGGAGAAGGACTTGGGGGGTGTCGGTTGATGAGAAGCTTGACATGAGCCAGTAATATGCGCTTACAGCCCAGAAAGCCACACGTATCCTGGGCTGCATCAAGAGAAGTGTGGCCAGCAGTACGAGGAAGGTGATTCTCCTCCTCTGCTCTGCTCTTGTGAGACCCCACCTGAAGCACTGCGTTCACCTCTGGGGCCCCCAGCACAAGAAAAACATGGACTTGATAGACTGTGTCCAGTGAAGGACCATGAGGATAGTCAGAGGGCTGTGTCACCTGGAGACAAGCTGAGAGAGCTGGGGTTGTTCAGCCTGGAGAATAGAAGGCTCTGGAGAGACCTCATAGCAGCCTTCCAGTGCCTGGGGGGGCTGACAGGAAAGCTGGGGAGGGACACTTAGTCAGGGATTGTAGGGATAGGACAAGGAGTAATGGCTTTAAATGAAAAAAATTAAAATTTAGATTAGAAATTAGGAAGAAATTCTTCACTCATAGGGTGGTGAGGCCCTGGCACAGGTTGTCCAGAGAAGCTGTGGATGCCCCATCCCTGGAGGTGTTCAAGGCGAGGCTGGATGGGGTTTTGAGCAACCTGGTCTGGTAGGAGTTGTCCCTGCCCAGGGCAGGGGGGTTGGAATTAGAAGATCTTTAAGATCCCTTCCAACCCAAACCATTCTATGATTCTATGATTTCTTCTCCCATGTACCTGATATGGGTGATGCACCTGATACATATGCCTGACCCTTATAAGCTGTATAGCCTACAGAGGGAACCCAGCCTACAATGCCATAGACCAGAACACAAATGAAAATGTGGCTAATGTATTTTTGATGTTGCATATATCCACAAAGGCTCTAGCTCTCAGCAGTGAAAAGTTCAATAGCACTGGAATAGCTTTTGAGCAAGGGCTGAAAAGCTCTGATTACCTTCTAGAAGGTTAAAAAAAAAAAGCTGTAACATATAATCAGAAGGAAAATGTAAATAAATGGCAATATCCATTTGCATGTGATGCAAAATTTCAGAAAAATAATATCCCAGTTGAACTGAGATGAATTAGAAAGAAGAAAAGGTCAAGAAACAGTTTGAAGCTGCACCTTGTTGCAGCCTGTTGGGAAGAGTGAAGGGGTAATTAAACAGTCAGGCAGATAGGCTGACCAGAATATTAAAAATTTAAAGAAGTAGTGAAATTAATGCATTTCTGAGATTTAATGCATAATCCAGCTTTGTGGGATGTATGAAAAAAAAAACAAACAACAAAATAACAAAACAAAACAAACAAACAAAAAAACACCCGTCCAGCTTTGTTGTTAGATGTAAAACAGAAATAATCTAGATATTAAACCAAGATAACTTTAAGTCATAAATAAATATTTTTCAATTTAAACCAAGCACTTCTGAAAACATATAGTCACTTTATAATACACGTTTTTAAAGGGAGTGGAGAGTTAGGCAAAGATAAGTAGCAAGAAACTCCTTCTAGACCTTGTCCTTGTGGACCCAGGAGTTGGACTTGATGTTCCTTGTGGGTCCCTTCCAACTCAGGATATTCTCTGATTCTGCGATTCTGTGACATTTCACACAGCCACAGAAATGGCCACAAGAAAGCTCTCAGGCAGATTCACAGAAAATAGACCTGTCAGGGCTACAGGAGGTCATCCAGAGCATCCCCTGCCTCGAGGCAGAATCTTCTACCAAAGCCCAGTTTGAGAGATGTCAGCCTAACACCTTCTCAAGCCCCTCGCCTCATTGTGGGGTCTCTTTGGGTTCCCCCAGCAATTGACTGCTACCCTTCACTGACTCTAATGTTGTAGAGGTTTTCCTAATGAATAGCCCAAACTTTCCTGTCTGTAGTTTTCTACTACTTTCAGTCACAGTCACAACAGACATTAAGAGCAATTTGGGCTGGATACAGCTGCCAGCCCCTACAGTAGCTGTCAGTGTTGTGCCTTTCACAGGCATGCTGTCAGAAGGAGTGCTGAACATGGGGTAGGTATAAAACCTATCATCACAGCGACACAAAACTCGGTAGATCAGTGATAAATGCTGCAGTTGCTCCTATTCTGGATCACCCCAGTCTCAAATGCTGAAGCTAATTTGATGACATGGGAACAAAAACTCCTTTATTCTGGTCAAAGTAAGAGACACTATACTACTTGGGTAGTCTGAGGTTTTTTTGTTTGTTTGTTTGTTTGTTTTAAGTGGGACATTTGCCCTGGTGAAATCTCATTTTGCTCTGTCTTATCATTGATCCTTCCTTTTGTTATTTCACCATGGCAACATTTTATCCCCATTACTGAGCATACAATTAAGATTTTAGATTTCTAATTTCAGACTGCAGATGTACTGATGGATATGAAGCACCCATGCCTGAGATGTAGTATGTGTGTTACATAGGCAGATCCTCTGCATCGGAACAGTATATTTGCTTCCTAGGTGATTACACTGCCATGACAATATTTTCCTCAAACACTGAGAAAGCCAGAAGAGAAGTGGAGGGCAGCGAAGCAAGGAAGAGCATGGGAGTAGCAGCAGAAAGGCATATGGGGTGGGAGGTGGGGTAGGGTTAAGTCAGAAAGGAGAAAGGCAAGTAAAGACAGGGAGAGTGGTAGAGGGTCCAGAGAGAGCAGGGCAGAGATGGAGCAAGGCAAAAAAGTGGGACACAAGATGGAATCTACTGGGAACACATCAGGGTGGAAAGAAAATGGTGAGGGCAAGGTAAGAACGGTCTCTTTGAGTGATGGAAAAAAGGTGGCTTGAGAGAAGGAGTGAGACTGGGAGACTGGGCAGAGAAGAGGGTGGAGGGAACAGGCAGTTTGGAGGGAAGGAGGCTGTCAGGTAAGGGAACAGAGCAGGGAGGTAAAGAGTGAGAGTTTTCTCCTCCCAGCTATAAGCAGAAATTAAATGCTACCAACATCTGAGTAGCCAGTATCTGCCTAGGCATCTGACTTTTCAACCTGAGATAATTGGATATGATGGTGGCAGGCTTCCTTAAATATCACAACACTTATGAAATATAACTCTTTGCAATTTAAAAATCAGCCACATGTCTTGAGGGACGAGCATTATCCTGGAAGTTTGCAAGATATGATGTTGGCAATAAGAATGTTGGCAGAGAAAGTATTTCCACCCTGCTTGAATTCTCCCTTAAAAAAAAAAAAAAAGGAAAATGTAATAAAATGTACTAAAATGCATGAAACCTAATCACATAGCTACTTATTTGTATTCAGCAACCAAATCCTTCTGTGAGAGCTGTTATTAAGTGCACAGAATCCCATAATGCTCTTTAAATATCATGTGCAGAAGAAGCAGCAAAGCACAGAGGAAGTGAAATTGCTGTCTCATGGCTCTCCGTCTTTTTATCAACCCACTGCCTGGTGCAGATTGCAGTGGTGGTGTTTGAATTTTGCCTGTGG
This sequence comes from Anser cygnoides, assembly GCF_040182565.1. Lineage (NCBI taxonomy): Eukaryota > Metazoa > Chordata > Aves > Anseriformes > Anatidae > Anser > Anser cygnoides. The sequence goes on along the minus strand of NC_089873.1, from coordinate 128,087,161 downwards.
ATCCTAAGCAGCAGGAGGTTGCCTTCTTGCTGTCCTCACTGTTCATGGGGGAAGACAAGCAGACAACATAGGCAGCTCCAGGGGAAGTCTGGCTTGTCAACAGTGTGGTCACTTTCAGGCTACACTTTGGAAAGCAGTTTATTAGTAATTCAGTCACACCATAGCAGGATCACTGAGGGACAAGGAAGACTGTAGGCAGAAAAGATGAAAGGAAAATGAAAAAAAATAGAAAAAAAAGACAAACACAAAGGGTGTTGGTTGTTGGTTGGTTGGTTTAGTTTGGTTATTTTTTTTGTTTGTTTGCTTGTTTTTATCCCATACAAAAGCTCAGGTTTCTTTAGTCCAGAAAAGAAAGAAATACAGAAACCATGGGGTAAAGTGTGTCCATGAAAGCCTGAGTTCTAAATTAGGCAGGATTTCACTGAGGTTCACTCTGCATATTTTGCTATAGCAGTCTATTTTACCATGAATCATTCTGATGCCATGACATTGCCATGATACATCCCAATACTTCATTTTTCATAGCTTTATGGCCATACCTCGGACAGCAAGGATTTTCCTGGGGTTATGCTGAGGCTGTCTCTGCACTGGGGGCGATGAGCCAGCTATGGTCCAGCCATGACTTGGACCCAAGCATCTGCATGGTGCTTAGGAGGACAGTGGGGCTGGCAAGGTCACGGTTGCCTCTGCCCCTTTTCTCTTGGCTTCTGTGATCTGGAGTTGAAAAACCACAACTGATGTGCTCTCCCTGCAGAGACCCCTGGGGCATGCAGGAGACAGATCCCCATCCTGAAGGTGTTGGTGGGCCCCTGCTCCCCCAGGGTGCCCAGTGCACAGGTTTCTAAGTCACCAGAACCTCTGAGCAGTGGAGCTGAAGGTAGAGAGAAATGTGCAGGGCCAGGACAGGGGTTGTTCCCCATCCTGCAAAGGCTGGCTGTGCCTTAAGAAGTGTGTGGGTGGGGGGCTTTGCCAGCTGTCCCTCTTGTGTCTGCTTTGTGGGAGGGAAGGATCGAGGGCAGCCAGCAACCCTGGGATAATCCCCAGTGCAGCTTGAGGGGGCTGGGACATGGCTCCTCATGTGTGCTGTGGGTAAGAAGCTGACAGCTGTCTACTTTGATAAAGCTGAATTTCATAAAGGAGCCATCTTTCTGCAGGTTACTGCTTTGTATATGAAAGTGTCAACAGCAGCTAAGAATGCTTTGCCTTCCAGACATAAGAAATACTAGGGCTTCCACGTTTACATGCTTTTAAAAAAATGGATTTTGATGCATAAAAGAAAGCTACAATCCATGAAAATTACTGCCCTGAATTTTGTGTCCCCATATCCTATTAAACTTAGAGATACACAAGAGCTTCTCTTGGGGAGGGTGGGAAAAACCCAAACAAACTCAGACTGCCTAGATGTGAATTGCATTTTCTTTCTTCTTTTTGACTTTGAGAAAGCCTGCTTGTCACTGGGAAGAGGAATAGTTTATCTTCAGCTGTCCTATTTATGTTACAAGAGTGTGACCAAGAAATCAATGCACTTAGCAGAAGAGAAAGGTACCACATTGTAGCTAGGTCATAAGCACACTATCTCTCTTTTGCCTTGAAGCCCTGCTCTTCTCTTTTCTATTTTGTTTTTTCAGAACCAAAATGCATTGCTCTTTGAAAAACTCCATCCCAAACTTCTCGCTGATGCGTACTTTTCATTTTCATTTTCATTTTCATTTTCATTTTCATTTTCATTTTCATTCATTTTCATTTTCATTTTCATTTTCATTTTCATTTTCAATTTTCATTTTTTTTGTGAGCACTGGTGCATTGGCTATTACAGGTCGTATGTAAAGTCCATCAGAAAATGAGAGAAATAGTGAGTATTAAGGCAGTGTCTTGCATGCCTCCTCTTATAAATAATCCAAATAAAATATAATTCCCATGATTCTTGTTGAACATGTAGGCAAGGATCAAATAACCCTTACTCTGGTAATCATAATCTTTATTGATACTTATATATAAATGTGCTTGTTGTTTTAAAGGGCTGTATACGCATTCAAGTGGTGCAATCTAAGGCATTGTTGATGAGGAGAAAGACAACTTGATCGGCAACAGAGCAAGACACCTAGCAATGCCCCCAAATTCTCCCTCTCCCAAGAGCTTTCACAGCTCCAGCACAAGGCAGTAGATGGGCTTCAGTTCAGGCCCTGTCATACTGTTCCCCCCAAACCACCCCCATGATCATTCCCGCTTGTGTAAGTGCACTGCGGGACATAATGCAAGGTCCAAGGAAACCCTCAGTGGACAGTGAGGTAGGCAAACAAAAATATTCAGTCATTCCATGTGTTTTGATTCTTCCAGTCATTTCAAGCAAAGGTAGTGGTAAATAGTGTGATAATTAAATTCCCGGAAGGTAGTAAGTCAAAAACTGCTGCAAAGGACTGCCATGGTATCAAAATGCCGCAGCAGTGAGATCAGAGATTAGATGTGACTTCCAGAATGTAAAAAAGTGAAATTCATTTTTGCAACAAGAATTCTAATATGTCTGAACAAAACTAATCACAAACAAGGATATTCAGTGCAAGGAGAGACCCATGTTTTGCAGCAGTAATAACAAAGGAGAATTTAAAGTTAATGGGCAGCTAATCAGATACAAATTTCTACTGTAAGACATCAGCAAGAAGGCTGCAGCTGAATTTAAAAATCCTTGCTTCTTTGCCCACATAAAGTCTTACAAATTCCAACAGTAATTACAACTTTTCATGGGCACATGGCTTCGGTGGTGGGCACAGCGCTTTGCATGAAGGGGTAAATCACGTTGCTTACAGAAGATGTTTCAGTTCTTAATGGCCACAAATTGATTGCTGCCAAAGGCAGGGTTTATGGGGGGGACAGTTTGGATGATAAAGTCACTATTTCCTAGCAAAAGGTCCAATACAGGAGTATCTGAGCACACGAGTATCTGAGAAGTCAGCAGGTGTGTAGGGAGGCCTGTTAGTGCTGGGGGACATGGAGGGGATGGGTGGGGGCAGGGCATGAAAGGCAGGAGAAGGGGGAAAGACATGGTCCTTCTGACTGTTAGTCCTGGTGATAAGCTGTTAGGCTGTGACTTTTTTGGTTTATTCTAAAGAACGAAGAACTTCCTTTACCCAAACTGAAAGCTCAAAAGGAAAAGGGCTTCTTTCTCCTGCTGAATGCATGTACAACAGCTTTGATGGAGAATGTATTTCTTCGTACAAGTTCCCAGGCATGGAAAGAGGCAAACTCATGTACATGCACTCTTTTAGTCATTGCTCATTGCTACAGTTTATGATCAAGCACACACAAGCTGTTCTTATTTTCACAATGGAGGCCATCAATGAGTCCTGTAGTTCAGTGAGGGAAACTATATTTCCCTTTATGTGGCAAAGCTCTGAGGTATTTTGATGCATGCTTATCTTGAAACCCTTTCTTTCTTTCCTTCTTTCTTTCTTTCCTTAATACAGAAGTATTTATTGCTGCAAAATTAATCATACTTGACAGGACTTTCTATAAACCCATACAAAATATTTTTTTTCTCCTTGTTTATGTCTTTAATGGAAAAATTCCACTGAAAGCAATTAAGTGAATTTTGTGGCTAAAAGTAATGGAGAAAGTAAATTCTGGCTTGGTCTAATTTAACAGCACTACAATTATAAATGTTTAAATAAGGATCGTTTTGAAAGAACTGTTTTGTCTACAGTAGCATTCATGCTGTCCTTGCACTACAGTGTTTTTTATGGTACAAGTGCTGTTCCTACCTCAACTGTTGAGCAACTGTGTGCCAGATCACACAGCCTCTCCTCAGCTGGCAGTGCCTCTGTCAGGTCAATAAAACTACACAGGGGGAGGCAGGTAAAATTCCTGCTTGCCTGCCTTTGGCCCTGTACTTTCAATGTCCATTTATTCATTTACTGCAAGTCAGTTATGGCTGGGCTTATTGGAACAGGGATTTCTACCATGGGGACCCATAGCAAGAGGCTACTTTATACCTAAAATCAGAATAAAAAGAGAATGAAGTTTAATATATATATATTTTATAAAATTGCATAATTGAATTGGGCTATGTCTTTAAGCTTTTCCCAAGAAGTCTGTGAACTAGAAACCTGCTTTAAAAAGTGAGAGTCCTGCAGACTAGGGGCCTCTTGGAGCAGTGGCTTCAAAGAAACACTGACCTTGGAAGAACCATGTCACACATTACCTAAAGGACTACCCAATTCAGCTCATGTTTGATTACGTTCATGAAATTTTCTTGGTGCATATTTTCCTTTGACTGGGCAAAATGAGACTTCTGGTTAACTAAAGCTTTTATTTTTGTTGTCTGTCTTAAAGCCCAGGTGATGAATGCCCTTCAAAGGTGAGTGCTTCTAATTCACAGGCTCACTTTCATCATCTTCAAGGGCTTTCAGCTGTCCTTTGTCATTGCAAACCAAGCAGGTGAAGATGGAGGTGCTGGGGCAGGAGGAAAGGTAAAGCTTAATCTTGCACATATGTAAGCTAGAAATAACATTTTTAAAAATCAAAACAGATGCATACCTTTTGAAACTACAGTTAAAGTGGATAAAGGACTTTTTACAAATTATATACAGTATTTTGATGGCTGCTGCAGATGGAAGCTGAAAGAGAAAAGAAAATTATGTTTGATAATAGAAAAAAAAAAATCTATATTCCATGCAAAGAAGGTGTCTGAAGGAAGCAGGGGGCATCACACTGATAACAACAAAGCAGAGTTAAGAAGACCTGCCTATAAGGATCAAAGGAAAGATCCCAATCCTAAGTAGGTATCCTAGCGCTATCAGAATCTAACCTTTGCTTCCCACAGATTTTGTATGAAAACATGCCTGATACATCTGACCCTTTTGGATTTTAAATTGGAAAACTGCCGTGAGTCAGGGTTATTCTATCTAATTTTCAGGTTCCCCTGCTGGAGAATGTATAGAGGGTTTGTGAACTCCACTCTCACCTGTGTCTGAGCAGGGTGAGCATGTGGTGCAGAGCTGCTGGCACCAGTCTGAAGCAGCCCTGGTCCCTTCTACATCAGATTCTTTGAACTGCCTAGGAAGGGAGGTAGGAGACCAGATTATGTCTGACTGATATTAAACTACAGATGCTGAAGGAAAGGAAGTTTCTGAGATCATACTTAGTGGATGCGCATGCATGCACACTCCCATGTGTACCTTTCTCTTCTGCAGCTTGGCTTCATACAAATCTGACATTGCAAAGCAGAAGCTCCCAGAACTTATTAATGAGCATAAAACAGAGAAGGAAGTGTCCCTTCTGAAGGAAAAATTGCAGTTCCTCACATACTCACATCTCACGCCTTACCTACCGAAGAATCTGCACAGGAAGAAAACTGTAGCAGTGCTGCAATAAAGGACGGAACCCTTGGAACCTCTAGACCCTTTTGGACACTAGAGAAGTTACTCCAGCTGTATGGCAGTCAGAAATGTCTCTTGTGGCTCCACCGTTAAATGCAGAACAACCTGCTTTCCTCTGCAAAATAGGAAATGGTCCAGAACAGAAAAAAAGTCTGTGAATGTTTCAGTTCTTTTGCTCTCCTCCAACATCCTTTATGGCACAGCAGCAGCTCAGCAGCATCTCCATGGAGGACTGTCATGGCACGACAACCTTCCACTATGAGAACAGTAAGTCATACTTGTACACTGGCCAAATATGGTGAGATTTGTTCTCTCCAGAGATTTCACTTATGCTGTCTAATATGTTAAATAATTGCCCCAAACCTACTGAAATTACAGCTTGTTTCTGCATAGTTTTTATTTTTTTGGACAGTGAATTTGTACACATCCTCTCCTCCATGCTTTCAGGTGCCTTTACTTTAACACCTCCAAACTCTGAAAAATTAGACCAGTGTTTCCATAGCAACTTTAACTCTAATCCTTATTTGCATTACAATAAAATTATTCATTCAATGTTCACTAGGCCCTACAGTCTAAGCTCAACATGAAGACCCTTTGGTCTGTTGAAGTCCCAGTCCTTTGCCCAGATCTCCAGACACAGTTAGGGATATTGCACATATATATACTTCACAGAATCACAGAATCATCTAGGTTGGAAGAGACCTCCAAGATCACCTAGTCCAACCTCTGACCTAACACTAACACGTCCTCCACTAAACCATATCACTAAGCTCTACATCTAAATGTCTTTTAAAGACCTCCAGGGATGGTGACACATCCACTTCCCTGGGCAGCCCATTCCAATGCCTAACAACCCTTTCAGTAAAGAAGTTTTTCCTAATATCCAACCTAAACCTCCCCTGGCGCAACTTTAGCCCATTCCCCCTCATCCTATCACCAGGCACATAGGAGAATAGACCAACCCCCACCTCGCTACAGCCTCCTTTAAGGTACCTGTAGAGTGTGATAAGGTCACCCCTGAGCCTCCTCTTCTCCAAGCTGAACAACCCCAGTTCCCTCAGCTGCTCCTCGTAAGCCTTGTTCTCCAGACCCCTCACCAGCTTCGTTGCCCTTCTCTGGACTCTCTTGAGCACCTCCATGTCCTTCTTGTAGCGAGAGGCCCAAAACTGAACACAGGACTCGAGGTGCAGCCTCACCAGAGCCGAGTACAGGGGGACAATCACCTCCCTAGTCCTGCTGGCCACACTGTTTCTTATGCAAGCCAGGATGCTGTAGGCCTTCATGGCCACCTGAGCACACTGCTGGCTCATATTCAGCCAACTATCAACCAATACTCCCAGGTCCTTCTCTGCCAGGTGGCTTTCTAACCACTCATCTCCCAGCCTGTAGCACTGCTTGGGGTTGTTGCGCCCCAGATGCAGGACCTGGCACTTGGCCTTGTTGAACTTCATACAGTTGGCCTCAGCCCATCGGTCCAGCCTATCCAGATCCTCCTGCAGAGCCTTTCTACCCTCGAGCAGATCAACACATGCACCTAACTTGGTGTCGTCTGCAAACTTACTGAGGGTGCACTCGATCCCCTCATCCAGATCATCGATAAAGATATTAAAGAAAACTGGCCCCAGTACTGAGCCGTGGGGGACTCCACTAGTGCCTGGCCTGCAACTGGATTTAACTCCATTCACCACAACTCTTTGAGCCCAGCTACCCAGCCAGTTTCTAACCCAACAAAGTGTATGCCAGTCCAAGCCAAGAGCAGCCAGTTTCTCGAGGAGAATGCTGTGGGAAATGGTGTCAAAAGCCTTACTGAAGTCAAGGTAGACCACATCCACAGCCTTTCCCTCATCCACCCAGAGTGTCACTTTGTCATAGAAGGAGATCAGGTTCGTCAAGCAGGACCTGCCTTTCATAAACCCATGCTGACTGGGCCTGATCGCCTGGTTGCCCTGCAAGTGCCACGTGATGACACTCAAGACAATCTGCTCCATGAGCTTCCCTGGCACTGAGGTCAAACTAACAGGCCTATAGTTCCCCGGGTCTACCCTCCAGCCCTTCTTGTAGATGGGCGTCACATTTGCTAGCCGCCAGTCAACTGGGACCTCCCCTGATAGCCAGGACTGCTGATAAATGATGGAAAGCAGCTTGGCCAGCTCCTCTGCCAGTTCTCTCAGTACCCTCGGGTGGATCCCATCCGGCCCCATTGACTTGTGTACATCTAAGTGCTGTAGCAGGTCGCCAACCATTTCCTCATGGATTGTGAGGGCCACATCCTACTCCCCATCCCCTTCCACCAGCTCAGGGTACTGGGTATCTAGAGAACAACTGGCCTTGCCGCCTAAAGACTGAGGCTAAGAAGGCGTTAAGCACCTCAGCCTTTTCCTCGTCTGTCATCACTAAGTTTCCCCCCGCATCCAGTAAAGGATGGAGATTCTCTTGTATTGTATTTCCAAGGGACAAAAATTACTGGCTGAGTCAGGAATGAAATTGTTTCAATGTTCAAATAATTATAGCAAAAAGGTATGTTTTGTAGAGTTAGTTCTGCTTTTTAACCATTGAGGAGGAAAAGGAATTTGTTTAAAGCTGTAATTGCTGAGGAAGTCTCTGGAAAGAAAACAGATATTTCTATCAGATAATTGGTTTTGTTGGTATACTGCAGTCCTTGGAAGTTTATTGGAGCTAGTAACTGTCTAATTTAGTCAATTGTCTCATATAACAGCATGTATTAGTTTGAGAGTTTAAGATAAATTTTTTAATTTTTTTTACTAACCACACTGTCTTCTCAATTGACTACATATCCATCCAACACATCCAGAAATATCTCCATTTTAAAAGTATGAACTAGCTGAGCTGAAAAATATGTGTTTTCAGAGACAGTCTCTAAGCGTATAGTCAGACACTTCCAGAGAGATCTCCTTTTCAAAACATTTAGTGGCATTTTAGCTACCAAGCTGATGCTATTTGCTTCATTTGAGCTGATAGGTGTTTAGTGCTTTAGAAAATTAAGACAGTTATTTGAGTGCCTAGCAGGGAATAAACAGCATAATTTTAGACATCCATTTTTAGAATCTTGTATCTTGGTTTGAATCTTATGCTGAATATAGGAGGGGATATTAAAATAAACTTGTAGCTTGCCAGGAAAATGACTTTTTAATGAGGACTTGTAAATTCAGAAACTACCTATGTCTTTCTGAAAAAAAATATATTTAGATATTTATAAAAAAATGATATCCTACAGAAACAGGAACACAAATCCTCAAGTCTTGGAAAGCATCTTTGGCTGCAGAGGTGAAATCAGATCATAGCAAAGTGCTGTTGCCTAAGAACTGAATAGCTGTTCATTGCAGTGACTCTCCTACTGATTGGTTGGTAGGTGCACAGAAAGAGGCAGCCTTCAGGTGTCCTGCAGAGGAAGTGTCCCACTTTTTGCTTGGCGGTGGGGGTTGTTTCACTGACACTCTCCTACTGGCTCCATCTGATGAAATGATAGGGCAGTCTGTGTGTTCGGCTTGCCAGGAAGGAATATACACTAGACCCTGTCCATAGCCGTCATGCCAGTTCCAAGGACAGATTTTAACCCATTCATTATTCATGTTTTATTCATTATTCATTATTCATGTTTTAACAGGTTGTCATGACAATGATGGCTGCTAAATACAAGGCAAAAAAAGCAGATAGTGCTGGAGGATGTTTGAATGATGAGATGCTTGTATGACTCATCTACGGTCATTCCAGTGGCCTAAAGTGTCCAGAGACATCGTTACCTGATGCTTTCTGCAATATGTCTAGAAATATACAGTCTTGACTGCCTTGGTGGTTGGTCTTGAATCATGGCTGCTGAGGAATAGCTGCTTGATTGGTTTAGTTCTTGCTGTCTTGGTCAACTGCCACAGATAATCCCCTCCGAACCAAGCTATGACAACCCTCACAAATCTGTTGGCTTTTGCCATCCCTTGGGCTCCTCTTTCAAATGTAAAAATAAAAATGCTCTTCCCCCCAAACCCCGCAATTCAGAAAACAGCTTTATGCAGGAATATTGCCATGTACTAAGTGATCATGGGATTGCTAGTGATGCAGCAACAAGACTGCCAGCAGTGGATCTAATAACACATCCCAGCAGGCTAAAGAGCCTAAAGAGCCAGCTACAAATTGACAGGATAACATTCAGCTGGCAAGGAACCGATATTGTTTTGGGGCTTGCCATGATGGTAGTGATTTATATCGTGTCTGTGCAACTGCTATCAACTTTCCAGACAGAGCTGAAAATAAAACCCTCACAGCGAAAGGTCCTGCTGAGAGCCACAAATGGGATAGGAGTGGGCTCTAGGGAAGGAAGAGAAATCAAATGCTACAGCATTTTAATTAAGTTTTATGCAAGTACTAAACAATGAGAATGTACCTTATTTTTTACAATATTTATCACTGTACTTTCTGATACCAGAGTGGAGTGGGCTGATCTTGGCCAGCTGCTGGGCACCCATGCAGCCACTCTCCCACTCTCCCTCCTCAGGGGACAGACACAGAAAAGAAAATGAAAAGTCTTGTGGGTTGAGCTGAAGGCAGGGAGGTTACACCCCACTGCATTGAAGAGCCAAATGGAAGCAGCTGTGTCCAGCACAGGGCAGCCCCAACCTCCTCCCACAAAGGCTATCCCTGCAGCCCACCTCTGTGAAAGCCTTGACAACAACACCCAATAAACAGTTGTTAAACTATTCCTTTTTAAATAACATTTTTGGCTTAGTATGCACAAACCTAATTTACCTGCTATTATCTCTCCCTCTCATATACACTTAAAAATGCCAACCAGTGTATCATATCTTTAAGTAGTTGTGCCAGCTACATTTCTGGAGGGTTGCACTGGCAAATGTATTTTTTGTTTTTTTGGGTTTTTTTTTGGAATACTTATGCCATGTGGTACACCAGTTTAATAAGATATATTTACAGAGCAGTGCTGAAAACAAGGAAATTATCAGAAGTGTAGCTAGATAAAGGCCAATTTCTCAGTGCTCTGCACGTAATCAGCTTTTAATGCTGTGTCGTGTCTTCTGCCTGAACCTCCAGGATTTTGTCTTGATTTCTCTACTAACTTAAATGACAGGTGCTTTACATCATTCCTTGGTCAAATGAACCAGGTTGTACAAGCTGACACAGGTCTGTAAAGACCATAGAGGAGATCAGGAAAGTGACTCTATAGGATTTTGTATCTTCTCTGCTATAGGAGTTGAGCTTTCAGGGTCTTTCCCTTTCCCTTTCCCTTTCCCTTTCCCTTTCCCTTTCCCTTTCCCTTTCCCTTTCCCTTTCCCTTTCCCTTTCCCTTTCCCTTTCCCTTTCCCTTTCCTTTCCATGATTTTGCAGGTAGCAGTTTTTCGTGATTAACTTTTAATGAAATGCAATATGGCAGCAGATGAAGAAATTCACTGCAGCATCCACATCAGTCACAGTATCTTGCTCCTCAGCCCTGTGGTGAATTTAGACCAGGAATAATACAGCAAGAGTAACCAGCACTCTCTCTAGTAGGCTGACAGCAGGCCTGCTCTGCAGAAAGTCTGCACAGGATGGGAATTTGAGCTGACAGTCACAGAAATTGAGTCATTCTGTATATCTTGTGATTTCTAGTGGAAGTGGCATTGAATATTTTGTTTTTTAGTTAATTATAATGTCAAACTGCTCAGTGAACTAAACTATGATCTAAAATTGCCAAGCAATACCTTAATCGGACACTGACTTAATATAACTACTTTTAAAAAAAAAAAAGGCTGAATGTGTAAGGGAAGTTCACTGAAGGAATATTCTTTTTAAGAAGACTATATGTATTCCATATACCTTAAGAGTATTCATTTATTCTAGCAAAATATCTGAAAGGCAGAAAGTACCTCTATCAGAAAGCAGTGAAGTTGTCTTTAACTGCATAAGGCATCTTTCAAGCTGTGGTGGATTAGAGAAAGAGTTTATATACTTGATAACACTGACTAACCATTGAAGTAGACTAACATTTGACAGAGTAGCTATAGACCCCTGCCAACAAAAATGCCTAAAACATCAGTAAGCTTCCAAGCGTGGTGTCCAGAAGTGGAAATCACCTCATGACTGCAAGCTGCATGTAGCACATTGCTATGAAAGTACTGTTATCATTAGCAAAACACAGCTGCCAGCTGATGTACATCCAGCCTTTCAGAGACATCTATTTATTTGTTTGCTTATTTATTTTTTCCTGGAGGATTATAGTTAAAAGAACCAAACTTCTGGCTGTCACCAAAATTGTTTTCTTCAACTTGTTTTATGTGCATCTCAGAAAAGTAGTTACCTAGAAATAACTGCAGAAGGGTGGCTCATTTTCCATCTACAAGAAAGGCCAGGAGGAAGACCTGAAGAACTACAGGCCTGTTAGTCTGATTTTGGTGCCAGGGAAGGTTAGGGAGTGGATTGTCTTGAGTGCCATCATGCAGCACATACAGGACAACCAGGTGGTCAGGCCCAGTCAGCATGGATTTATGAAAGGCAGATCCTACTTGACAAACCTCATCTCCCTCTATGACTAGTTGACATGCTCAGTGGGTGAGGGAAAGGCTGTGGATGTTGTCTACCTAGACTTTAGTAAAGTTTTTGACATTGTTTCCCACAGTATTCTTCTGGAGAAAGTAGTTGCTCATGGCTTTGATGGGCATACACTTTAGTGGGTAAAAAGTGGCCGGATGGCTGGGCCCAAAGAGTTGTAGTGAATGGAGTTAAATCCAGCTGGAGACCGGTCAACAGTGGAGTCCCCCAGGGCTCAGTACTGGGGCTGGTACTCTCTAGTATTTTTATCAGTGATCTGGACAAGGGGATTGAGTTCAACCTCAGTAAGTTTGCAGATGACACCAAGTTAGGTGCAAGTGTTGATTTGCTTGAGGGCAGGAGGGTTCTACAGAGAGATCTGGATAGGATGGATCGATGGGCCAAGGCCACCTGTATGAGATTCAACAAGGCTAAGTGCTGGGCACTTGGGGCACAACAACCACATGCAACGCTACAGGCTGGGGGAAGAGTGGCTGGAGAGCTGCCCAGTGGAAAGGGACCTGGGTGTGTGGTCGATAGCTGGTTGAATATGAGCCAGCAATGTGCTAAGGTGGCCAAGAAGGCCAACAGCATCCTGGCTTCTATCAGAAACAGCATGGCCAGCAGGACTAGGGAAGCGATTGTCCCCCTGTACTCGGCTCTGGTGAGGCTGCACCTCAAGTACTGTGTTCAGCTTTGGGCCCCTCATTACAAGAAGGACATCAGGGTGCTGGAGCATGTCCAAAGAAGAGCAACAAAACTGGTAAAGGGCCTAGAGAACAAGTCATATGAGGAGCAGCTGAAGGTGATGGGGTTGTTTAGCCTAGAGAAGAGGAGGCTCAGGGGAGACCTTATCACCCTCTACACTACCTCAAAGGAGAGTGTAGCAGGGTGGGGGATCAGTCTCTTCTCCCAAATAAGAAGCAATAAGACAAGAGGAAATGGCCTCAAGTTGCACCAGGAGAGGTTTAAGTTGGATATTAGGAAAAATTTATTCACTGAGAGAGTTGTGAGGCATTGGAACAGGCTGCCCAGGGAAGTGGTTGAGTCACCATCCCTGCGGTGTTTAAAGGATGTGTAGATGTGGTGCTTAGGGACATGGTTTAGTGGTGGATTTGGCAGTGATAGGTTAACCACGGGACTCAATGATCTTAGAGGTCTTTTCCAACCTGAATGATTTTATGATTTGTAAAGAAAAGATGGGCAATGCTTGTACTACTAAGGCTGCAGCCTACAAAAGGGGGACTAATGAGTTACCGAGGCTTACAGCTTTCCAGCTCTTAGCTTATAACTTACTTGGAGAATAAGTTTTCTGCAACTGCTCCTCAAGCCTCTCATGCAGTTACCATATGCATTGCATGAATTATCAATGTTGCTTCCACTACAACTCAAACTTAATTTATCCTGAAATTGGAGCAAGTGCTAAATTAATCCTTTCAATGATTTCACTGTGCTATAATGAAAGTGCTCATTAGTCCAGTATTTGCAGATGAGAAAACACTTAGCACAGGCAAATGTTTTTAATTATGCCTTGCACAGGTAACAGTTAATGTGTGGTCATAATGTGCCCTTGTTTCATTTGCAAAAAGTAAACAAGACCAAAAAAAGTAATTTAACAAATATTAGAGTGTTCTGATTTCATTAAGGTATCCTCAAGTGCATTTTAAAGGGTTTAACCAACAGAAATATCTGCAGTTTTATTCCAGTGCTTTTGTACTGGACACTGGCCCATCTTGAGAAGCTCAACATGATCTCAACATGACTTTTTGCCCCATGAGAAGCTCAGAATGAACCAGCAATATGTGCTTGCAGCCCAGAAAACAAACCATATCCTTGGCTGCATCAAAAGAAGCGTGGCCAGCAGGGTGAAGGGAGGTGATTTTCCCCCTCTGCTCTGCTCTTGTAAGACACCACCTGGAGCACTGCGTTCAGCTCTGGGGCCCCCAGCACAAGAAAAACATGGACCTGTTAGACTGTGTCCAGTGAAGGACCATGAGGATGATCAGAGGGCTGGAGCACCTCTCCTGTAGTGACAAGCTGAGGGAGTTGGGGTTGTTCATCCTGGAAATGAGAAGGCTCTGGCGAGACCTTATAGCGGCCTTCCAGTACCTCAAGGGGGCCTACAGGAAAGCTGGGGAGGGACTTTTTGTCAGGGAGTGTAGGGATAGGACAAGGAGCTATAATTTTAAACTAAAAAAGAGTAGATTTACATTAGATATATGGAAGAAATTATTTACTTTGAGGGTGGTGAGACACTGGCACAGGTTGTCCAGAGAAGCTGTGGATGCCCCATTCCTGGAGGTGTTCAAGGTCAGGTTGGATGGGGCTTTGGGCAACCTGGTCTAGTGGGAGGTGTTCCTGCCCAGGACAGGGGGTTTGGAATTAGATGGTCTTTAAGTTCCCTTTAAATCCAGCCCATTCTATGATTCTATGATCTTAACAATGAATAATTAACTGCCACAGCATCCAAACTCAATAAACAAAGAAACCTGAGAATTTCATTTTGTTAGTGGTTTTATTGATTTACCTTATTGCAACAGCAAACACTACCTCATAAATAAGAAGCCAATACAAAATTTCACTTTTAGACTTCATTTTCCCCACAATCTCATGGAAGTTGTCAGTGATCTGTAGATAACCTTTCCACAGCAGGGCTAGGGGCTACTGTTATGCCTGATGCCAGTTAGGACATTTCATATATCACTGGATGACATGAAAGCAGCATGGTCTTGAGTGGAAAAATTAAGCAAACCATGGTGCTCTAAGCTGTCCTGCAAAAGCCTGATTGTTCTCTAGGCATCCCCAGTGTCACCATCAATGTGCTTCTTCCTTGGCCACCTCAGTGCACTGAGGTTAACTTTCCATTTATAATGGCTCTCAAATGGAGCCTTAGATAAATTTTTCCAAGGCACTCCAGATGCAAGCTTCTCTACATTTCTTATTTACAATGAGAAGTTGGGCATTGCTCTCAGACCTCTAAAGAGATTCAGGCATGTACATGCTTACATCCCACCAAAAAAAAGAAAAAGAAAAAGGAGAGATCGAGGCATCAGTGTGACTGTGGTACTTTTCCATAATTTTTGACATTTTATTTCCATGTAAATGCTATTTTAAAATGTTAGAATGACACCTGGATACTGATATATGATGAGAGTTAGTGGTCTTGGTGTTTTCTGTGAGATACCTGAACTAGAATGTTAAGGCCCATACATTTGTTTCACATGTAGATAACTGTTAATCATTCATTGCAGTTCTGAGAACAGAGTCCAGAAAGTCATCTGCCAAAGTGTTTCCAAGGCAAGGCACGTATCATGGGGTTATGGACTGTCTCTCCTAATGAATGGCTGAGTGGCTTCTAAGTTTCCCTTGAAGAGATCAAATTATATCTTCCTGGCTGTGATGGAAATCAGAAGATTTCTTCCACTGGAGGAGAGAGTACAGCATATTTTAGTTTACTTATTTTAATATACAATTATACAGCTTCACAGGAACAGGAATGACAGGATGAAGAGCCAAAGCAAGACAGGCTGCTTTTTAACATAAGGGAAAGTATGAATTCCCTTAACTGAGTGCTCCTTGAATATGAGGCTTTTAGGGCTTTTGAAGGAAGCAAGTTTGATCACAGGCAAGGCTTTTCCAAGGTCTCATTAAACAAATTAAGTTTTCTTTAAGCCTAGAGCTGAGGTGAGTGGGCAAGTATTAGACATGACTACTAGAATGGCCAGGCTTCATTCAAATTTATTATGAGTCAACCCCCCTTTTGCATAATGGAAAGGTAAGGTAGTTGCAGTAGTAGATAAATGTTTAATGGTGCCATACTCTACAATTTAGAGCTTGGTCTATTCTTGGTTTTCATTCTGGAGCTGCAACACGTTGGTGAAAATGGCAACATAAAGTCTTCTAAAAAGCTAATTTTCACAGTATGTTAACATGCTTATACAACTGAAAAACATATTGATTCCCATGCCCTCTCCTTCCACTGCAACTACTGCTATTTAAAGTTTTGATGAAATGCAAAGCTTTTGCTTTGATTTCCTTAATGGTCTCTAGAAAAGGTCGAACAGTAAAGCAATTTATCATCTGCATTTGTGATAGAAAAGAAGCCATGGGTAGCCTTTCACAATGGAGGATGTTAAGCGGTGGGGAAATTAAGTACTTAAATTTGGATGGTAAACTTTTTGTACTTAGGTCTGTCATTTACAATTGTATCTGCAAGGTATTTAACATTCAGGGGTTTATATTCTTATTTGCCTCTGAGCTGGTGTTTCTCAGTCTTTTCTAATGAAGTGCTTCCTTTCTAGGGGAAAATCATGTCATTTGATGGGACAGTGGGAGTGTGCCAACATGTTATATACCCACAGATAAAACTGTGACTATTGATGGTAAAAGATAAGGTAACTTGTTATCAGCTGGCAAACAGCCAACTGTATAGGAATGTAAGTGTGCCTGTTTTGTTGTTGTGTGTGTGTGTGTGTTGTGTTTTTTTTCCCCCTTTTATATGGGCTATCACCAGTTACTGGACCACAAGTTGGAAAACACTACCCTAGTGATGCCAAAGTACAAGTTTTTTTTTTTTTTTTTTTTTTTTAATATACAGAAATTGGAATGATGAAAAACTAACAGAAGAAACAGTGGAAGAAAAAGAGAAGACAAATTGTATTCTACATTTCTGTTCCCTTTCTAGTTGCAGTCAAATACGAAGTTGGGATGTGGTGCTGGTTTGTCACCAAAGACCAGCTTTAGCTGGAAGAAATTGCTAAAACTAGTAGTTGGGAAATACTGTAAAAAAATACTTGGCAGAACTATGTTCCAGAGTAAATGCATGTTGCTACAATGAATGTCTGTATTCAAACATGTTTTATCTGGCCTTTGTCTGAGATACAGGGAAAGAGCATTGCACTTGGCTTTGTTTAAAAGCTCTGTTTTCATAGTATGAGGACTAGGAGCATAATTTATTTATTTTTAATAAAAAAACAACCTTTCTGGGAAAATATCAGAACATTCTATTGTCTATCAGTATTTTTGCAGGCTTCTGAAATTTACTCATTTAATTTCAGTGTAAAAAATGTCTGGAAAATGTTACCACTTTCACATACAAATAAAAGAGGCTGAAATAGCACCATCCAGTTCCATAGCTTCTTTTAGTTTCTTTTAGGCTTGTGTACAAATATCTCCACTAATATGTTTTGTTTTTTTTTTCTTTCTTTCCTTGTGATCAGTCTTCAAAGTTAGACCAGACCATATTGATATGTTTCACAAAGCTTATTTTCTCAGGCTCCAGGTCATGTTTTTTCCTTAGTAAATAGTAAAAATCATAGGGTGGCAATCCCTGCAACAGCACAGAGAGAATATCCTTTGCTTTGCAGTATGTCTTCATCTAAATCCACTTCAGGAAAAATCAAATAAAGGTGTATGAATGATCAAACAGACTCTTAGTTTTGTATGTAAGCAGAAAAAAGGGACTGTAGTGTTCTCAGTAATCTCTTCCACAAACTACTCATCAGAATTGGAAGCGGGTATCTTCATGTAGTTATATGAACTGACAAGATACAGGGGCTGTCAGGGCTCTGACAAGAAAATGTTAATTTCTTGGAGGAACCTGGAAAAAGAAGGTTATGCCTATACAGGGGTGGTGGAATCAGCAGCCTGGGTAGTAAACCCACTGTACTGGGAGGCTGATGCTTCCACCGACATTGGAATGATCCTACAGCTTAGCCAGGATGGTGGTTGGGCAGCTGGTGGGCATGGCTGGATGGGGCTGTGATGACTCTGAGCAATCCCAGAGCAGAGAGGGAAAGAGACAGAGGCAGTGGACTGCTTCATTTCTGCTCCCCTGGTCCTATCCCATCAAAGTGGGTGCCGAGAAAGTCTGAAGAAGGAACATTTCGCAAAATAAAAGTCTGAAAATATTCCTTTTCAAAGTGTTAGTGGTGTATGACTGACTGACTATCTACTTTGGAGATCTTGATGAGCTTTTTACAACAACCTTTATGCTTTTTGAAGAGCAGAGAAGGGAGAGGAAATCAAGAACATGGAAACACTCTGTCAGTATATCTTGGTTTTCACTATAGGCATCCTCTGTCATGAACTAACCAGCAGATCGCAAAAGCATCATGCAAAAAATCTGTCACATCTATTTTTTTTTCAATTAAAATGAAATTTGCAAAGGATGTTTTAAAAATCTGAAGCCCACAGTTTCACCCAGAAAATTTTGTTGTACAATTTCCTTTTCAAGTACAAATTTAGTACTGTGACCAAAACTAAAGTATTTCTGCACTAAAGAGACAGCATTCTCCAGGAATTAAATTGAAAGTGAAAAGGCATTTCAGGCAAAAGGAAGCAAAGGAATAAATATCTTAATAGGTTTTCTCATTTTTTATTTATTTATTTATTTATTTATTTATTTTACAGAGACAATAAAATGATTAGGAAACTCAAATTTTGTCAGTTACTGTTAAAGTCAGAAAGAAAAGAAATACTATATGGATGGGGTATTGGAAAACTCATTGTTGATACCATTTACCATGAACTGATGAAATTGAGGAGTATATTTGAAGAATATCAACCCCCTTTTGAAATTCCCAATCCAGATCATTACCACAAAGTATGAGGTTTATTTAAAAAAATATTTTAAAATGTGGTGTAGGTTTTACTTTTCCATAAGTAACTCTTCCAGCCAGATACAGAAAACAAATGGACAATTTCCAACTTACTACTTATGAATGAGTGGTATTCACCTGTGCCCTGCCCCACACAATGCTGTCTCTGTATCTGCAAGGAGACCATGGCAGCTCAAGGATCAGTGCCCCATGGTGTGAACCCTCCTTGCTCAGGTAAAAGGGATGTTCATCTCTTCAGAGAGACCAAAGATATTCTGTCACAGAGAACAACATGGTACATCTGTGTATTGGGTTTACATAGCAAGAACTTGGCATCGGGGGGCTGCAGGGGTGGCCTCTGTGAGAAAAGTCCAGCAGTTGCCCCACGTCAGATAAAAGCCCGTTTCAGCCAGCTCCAAAAGGGACCCACTGCTGGCCAGAGCCAAGTCAGGGAGCGGCACTGGTTGGGCCTCTGGGAGTGCAGATTTAAGGAAGGGAAAAAAAAGTGCTGTGCAACAGCAGCTGGGAGAGAGGAGTGAGAAGCAGCCCTGCAGACCTCAAGGTCAGTGCAGAAGGAGAGAAGGAGGTGCTCCAGGCACAGAGCAGAAGTTCCCCTGTGGCGAGGCCCCTGGTGGAGCAGGCTGTCCCCCTGCAGCCCATGGGTCCCACACGGAGCAGATCTCCACGCTGCAGCCCGTGGAGGAGCCCACGTGGAGCAGGTGGATGTGGCCTGGAGGAGGCTGCGGCCCATGGAGAGCCCCCGCAGGAGCAGGCCCCGGGCCGGAGCTGCAGCCCGTGGAGAGGAGCCCACGCAGGAGCAGGGGGTCTGGGGGGAGCTGCCGCCCGTGGGGGACCCGTGCTGGAGCAGTTTGCTCCTGGGGGATGGATGGACCCCGTGGTACGGAGCCGTGTGGGAGCAGTGCTTGAAGAGCTGCTGCCTGTGGGCAGCCCCCGCAGGCTCAATTCGGGCAGGACGGCATCCCGTGGGAGGGACCCCACGGGGAGCAGGGGCAGGGAGGGACCGTGAAGGGGCAGCGGGGACGAAGTGTTAGGGACTGACCGCAGCCCCCATTGCCCATTCCCCTGCGCTGCTCAGGGTAATGATGTAGAACAGGGTGGATGGATGGAAGGTGTTTTTATTTGCTTTTAGTTTCTTGCTATTCTATTCCACTAGTGTTAGGCAATAAATTATATTAATCTTCCTATGCTGAGTCTGTTTTGCCCATGATGATAACTGGTGAGTGATCTCTCTGTCTTTCTCTCAGCCCCTGGGCCCTTTTCATTGTATTTTCTCCCCCTTTCCTTTTGGGGAGGGAGAGTTGAGAGTGCAGTTGTGGTAGAATTCAGATGCGTAGCAAGGAAAAACCACCAACAATCTGCATTATAGCAAGTGCAATGCCTTTGTTTGTGAGGTTGAAATGACAAATTTGGATTATTGTACCTCCCTTTGTATTCAATATCAGCTTATTTTTATCTTCTTAAAGTATTTGAGTTTCAAAAAATGTGCATGAAATGAAGGATACAGTGGAGGACCAAGATGACTAATACAGAACAATACAATTCAGTACTTTTGGATTTAATTTATATTTTATGCAATTCTCCAAAAAACAACCAGACAACTAGTAATAACTAGATAGCTATGGGAATATATGAATACTCTTGGGGAGGTACTTGTTACTTGGTACTTGCAGGGAGAGGGAGAGAAGGAAAGATGATCAATAAGAAAGGCACATAAAAACATTCCTGTTCTCAAAATCAGACCTTTTCTTGGTGTGTCAAGCTGTATACTCACAAACTTGTCATGAAAAAATACAGTTTATTTTCTGAAAATCAAAGCCACGAAAATCTCAGCCCGGATACAAGTCTTTTAGAAAGACCAAGAAATCCTGCCTTCTCTGACATCTGTGCCATTAGTCCATCTTACACCTCTGAAACTATGATTTTGGTCATGATGCTATTTGTATTTTACAAGGACCCATTCTGATGATATAAACTAATTGTTTCTCTTTGCTGAATGTTTAATGGCTGGGAAAGGTAATTTACTTTTACTCTGAAAATATGGTTGTGTGCTTTAATGGCATGCTTACCAATGGGGTTTTTGTTTGTGTGAAAGCTGACTGCAGTGCTGTTTGCTTTGGGGAAGGGCTGACAGAAGGGGGGCTACTAGGTGGGACTGGTAGGGAAAGAGATTTGGCCTGTTTTGAAGGTTGAACAGTAAAGTTAAAAAGGGGAAGATGATTCACTACTGCATACAGTCCTGGAAGGAATCAGATATGGATGTATTATGCTTTTCACAAAGTTAAGATTTTGCATGCACATGCCTTTTGTGATTACCTTATGGAAATGTGAGATGACAACAATTAAATTTTAATCTAACCCCAGCCTGTACTAATACAATAACTGCTTCTTTATTTTTCTGATTAGGATATTTTGTAAAAAGCTTTACTAGAAAAGAAAAGCTTTTAAATGCTCAGTCAAATCCAGGTCTCTACTTCGCTAGCTCCACAAACTCATCTCTCTCTCTTCAAGAAACTCCTGCACCAATAACTCAGCTTTGATATTTTTATGTGTCTCTGGTCATGTACAAAACAGTCTGACCTGGTCAAGATGATCAATCATATAGTGTAATAAAAAATCTAATGCAAGAAATGGCCACACTCTATGAACAGCCCCAAAGCTAAGAGCGGTTTACAAGACTTCTGCATCACTGAATTCAGCAGAAGGTACTAAAAGTTAGAGTCTGGGAGAAGGTGAGGAAATGGGATAATGAAATTATCTAAATACACTGACTGCAGATTCTTCCTTCACTCAGTAAATTGCCTGAAGGTAAAACATTCATGATAAAATTTATCTATGAGGTACCTACCAGAGCATAGTTTATTTCTCAGAGATTTGCCTAGCATAGGGGCAATCTGTAAACCTGGTCACATTAAAAAGAACAGGTTATCTGTCTAGTTTCTGATTTTATTGCAGTTACTGTAGTTACTCTAGCCAAAGACATTTTCCATTTTCATGATACTTCCTGTAGCAGGATTACATCTGAAATCTTAACAATGTTCTATTTATCTGTAAAATTGTTAAGCAGCATCTCTCCTAATAGGCAAAATCTGTCTGCTTTCCAGAAACCCGACACTGAAAAAAGAAATCTGCCTGGGGCAAAGAGTCTTAAGCAGGGTCTAGTTTTGTAACTCCATGAAGCCCTTGGACTCAGGCAGTGCTCCCCAGGGCAGGTTGTGTTTGTGTTAAAATAACACTGTATCCAAGCTCATTTGTTCTTCAGCAGCTTTGCTGTCTTCCGTCTGGATTCACTAGCTGGGGTCAGCAATGTCTGAATATAATGGTGTGGTCTTTTGAACAGCTTGGAGCATGAAGTTCACTTGTGTTCAGGATGTATTGACAAAATCTTATCCTTACATAAAAAAAAAAAAAAAAAAAAACAAAAAAAAAACAACAAAAAAAAACTTACTTGTACAAGGGCTTGGAAATAGCCTTGTAGTTAACCTGGCTGCAGGGTTCAGTTGTCTGTCTAGGAAAACACACCTAAGGATTATCAGCTGCCATTTTGTACAAAACACAATCTGTCATAACTTCGGACATTTGTTTTCCTCCTGGCAGAGACTGATATATGTGATGAAATCGTATGAGAATGAGAATGTAGAGAGTGATCTGGATTGTTGCAGTTGGTGTCTTTAGGATTTCAGAAGTGAAGGATGTATTCAAATCAGTGCTCTTAATATTCAGTGATGGTTACTCTCCAGTTTGGCCCCTGCTTGGTCCAGTGGGAATGTGCAATTAAGCACTCTGGGAAGTGTGTGAGTGGAGGAAATCTTTTGATTTGTTTTAAACCTGTGTCCTGAAGATATTAATTTTTGTACTGTGAGAAATACTTCATAATCATTCATTTTTCACCTTCTCATTCACAGAGATATGTGTATAGCTACTACACCATCCTCCTTCCTGTACAGTCCTCTCTTTCAAGTGAAAGAATCTTTATATTTTATTTTTATTTATTTATTGCCTGTCACCATGTTTGACTTCTTTAGCAAGACCTTTCACTGTAGTAAATCCACAGAATGACACCTTGCCCTGGTAAGAATCATTACTTATGCCTCATGAAGTGGGAAGTTCAGTTCTCCTTAAACCTGGCTTGAAGACGTGGGTGCCATGGGAGGCACATGGAGCCATCCTTTCTAGATTTTTTTCCCAATTCTTTTTTCCTACTGTTCTATTTCAGTCTTGACCCCTGCTGACTACCAACCCAATGTTTTCATTGAGCTGACCTCAGTGAATCCTCCCTCTCTGCAGTTGTAATTGCTTATTTAAAGTTCTTAATTATGCATGTGAACTTATTTTGCTAAGGTACATCACACTTACCAACACAAAATTTAACTAAACGTTTTATTGCTCACCAATGAAATCTTGCTTTCATTCTTTACAACCAGCTTTAGTTTTTTTATTATCCTACATACTTTCATAGCACCAACAAATATTTGCCACTTCACTAGCTGCCCATGCTTTCGGATCTCTCAGGAATATGTTGCAAAGCACTGATGTGACCATGTATAGCTGTAGGATCCCATCCCTGACACTGACAACAGAAAGGCTGACCATTAGTGCTACCCCTCCTTCATATCAGTTATTAATCAAAGTAAAATGAATTTTATTCTGTAATCAAAAAAAAAAAAAAAAAAAAAAAAAGCTTTTCCATAGGCTCCAAAAATTTGGGACCCAAAAATCCCAGAGGAAAAATGTAGCATATATAATTAGAATTATAGGAACCTTCCTTTATTTCTACCTATATGCTAACCAGAAGAATAAATGTTATGAAAATTTCAGATGACATCTGAGAGAGAACAGAGTAGTTTCTGTCCTAAAATCAAGTCTGTGAATTTGTTAAGAACATTGAAGACTATTTCCTATAAAATAAGCAATCTCTTCTGATATCATTTCAGACTTCAGACATTTCAAACTGAAATGATAGTTGCCTTTTTATTTTCCAGTTTCTTCAGTTTCTTCACAGTTTTTAATGTGAGCTATTGGAGTGAGGAAAGAGGAGAAGCTTTCATCATGTTTTCTTTGTTTTGATTTCCAGAGAACAATGGAAACAAAATCACATACCCAAAACCTTTTATGAAAAAGAAAGATAAAAAACTATGACTGCCTACATAAATACACACCTACACACACATAAGTATACCAGAGCCACTGCATTAGAAAAGAAAACAAATCATTTTTGTTTTGTCCACCCTCTGAGACATGGAGTCCAAAACCTGCTCCCAGTTTTTTTTCACATCATCACTCTGCACTTCTGGCTACTCAGGAGCCCTTGAGGGCTTGGCAGATGCTGCAGCCAGGGCTGCTGCAGCTCTGGAAAGACACCTGGGCAGGCAGGGAAGAGCTGAGATGGAAAAGAAGTTGGAAAAACAGAGTACAGAGAAGGAAGACGACACAGAAGAGGAGTCTCTTGAGTGCAAACTGGATGCACCTCTGATCTGAGATCAGGTCCTTGCCCTCCAGACCTCAGCCCACCCTGAAAAACTCCTTAATACACAGTGCTGACCTAGAAGTCCTCCTGGGCTATATTTAAGAATTTTCTGCCATTTTTTTTTTTTTTTGTCTTTACTCTTAAACCTGGTGGATCACATGCATAACTTCAGTAATTCATCACAAATCCATTTACTTTGCTAGCTCTACATGTCTTCACCTCTGCAGCAACTTTTGCTCATTGCTTTTCAAAGGTGCCTTCATTTGTATGCTTGTGCTTCAGAAACAAATGCAAGTTGATTTTTGTAAGGACTTGAGAGAGTTAGGTTTCCAACACAGGAGCTCTTTCATAACATAAAACAAGAAAAACATAAATGTGGCTGACAGAAAGTCTAGCTGACAAAATGTGAGAGGGAAATGAAAGGAAAAAGAGCCAAATGTACCTACTACCAGGGGGTAAGAAAATCCCAGGTTTCACAAGGGAAGTTTATTAAGGAACAGGTTTACATCCCATTGAAAGCAATGGAAAAACTCCTACAGACGTTTGTGGTCTTTTGGTGAGGTTTTAAACCCTTAAACTCTCAGTATCCTGTCAGCTTCCCTGTCACATCAAAATGTACTGAAAAATCTATCATAAGAGTAGAAAATACTTCAAAGGAAGTATGTACAGAACCCCATAGGAAAAGGTGTGTTATAAATGTGAATGTTCAGTCTGATTTACTCCCCTCTTTGTTATTAGAAATATACTGTAGCTGAAGACCTCCATTAGCGTACCCGAACATGGAAAAAAAATGCCTTTAGTGGTCTCCATGTTTTTTGGCTTCTGGTTTCCATTGCATAAAGGATTTCTGCTAGTCACACAGTTAGGAATTTACTATTGTCTTTGTGCTTAAGATGGAAAGAAAAAGCCATTATGATGTTTTGCTTTTCATTCTCCTAAAGAAAGGAGGCTTAATTTAGAAGGTCAAGCTTCCACGAGATTGAAAGGAAAAGCTATAAGACAGGTAAATTTCAGGGATCAATTTCCCCTACCTGAGGGACATTATTAAAACACTTACATGTGGAAGATCTAGTTCATTTGCAGTATTTGGACACATTCTCAGGGCTTTTAATAGAGGCCACGGCATGCTTTACTAGGTGTACACAGGAAGGTATAAGGCACACAGCAAGTTACACATGGAACGGACTGGAGGTGGAAATAATGGTGGAAGAGGTTCCTTGTCATCACATAAACAAGCTGAAAAACACCAGAAAGTCAGCAAAACAATGCACTGTATTGCACAGACAATGATCTTTCACATGTTCACAAATAAATGCTAAAGAAATGGGAGAATCAATACAACACGAAAACACCACTGAATGAAAACATCACTGAAAGCTATCAGAGTGAACATCTCTCTGTTTTGGAAAAGCTAACCTGTAAGAAGAAAGTAAAGGCGTGTGTGTATTTAGCTCAGCAAGATGAAATTGTTTCTTTTTTTTTTTTTATTTTCTGTGCTCAGAGATTATTATTATTATTGAAGAATTTAATAGACATCGGATAACATGATCCGGGATAATATGACCAGTCTGTTCGAGTTCTCATGTTTATCCAAACAGTGCTGTTGTATCCTTGTTAAATAATAGTAATTTTGAAAAGAATTAAATGTAAGACTATTTCCCCAAATAACTATACCCTCTCTTAATTCAAAATTGTTAAATGACTTTAAGGTACTACTCAAATGAAAAGTAGTATTAGTGATTCACTGGTATAATTCCTTATTTCCTTAGAAAATTTATGAGTCTTATCAAAGTTTCTGACTATTTTGAAGGAAAAAGTATCAATTCTGTCAGTAAGAAAGATATTTAATTTCAAAATTCCATGACTTGCCAAAAATCTTTCTTCACTTCTCTAAATAAAAAGAATTATTTATATTTCATGGCAGAGTTATGCAACATGAAACATGTTAAGAATAGCTAACATTTATGGGAGGGGCAATATATGGTGAACACCACTATCAGTTGATCAAAGCCTCTGCAGCATTTCTAACATGCCAGAGGTCCTCTTGTAAAGTCACTGTTTTATACATATAATGCAAGTAAATCATTGAGGTTTTGAATACAAAAATCTTTGAGAAGCTCCAAACAAAAGAGGGGAAAAGTAAGTATAAAAGGCATACACAAACAGGATAAGCTCTTTCAACCTTGTTCTTGTGAACAGCCAAAAGCTATTGTGATACAAAAGACCAAGAGTAATGACAATATACATAAAATCTGATAATCTGAACAATTTTTAAAGTATTTGCAAATGGTAAAGGAGATTAAGGCTGGCTGAACAGCAGCCTACCTCCAGCTCCACAGGTCTCAGAAAGCTCAGCAAGACCAACATTTTCAGACAAATGAAACATGACAAGATTCTGGGAACTTTGCAACTAGATTGGTAACTCTATGCCTTGCCTCACCACAGGCTTCCTGTACACTGAAGGCACTGAGGAAGGCTTTGTTTCGGAAAGTAGCCTGGGTAGAGAGCAGCACACAGATAAACACATATATCTATGTATACGTATGTATATGTATGCATGTATAATATGCACCTATACACACATCCTGCCATAGTATGAGCAACCTGACTTTGCAGTGAGATAAACTGATGGCTTGCTTTCAGAATTGCTTGTTCCTTAGAAATACGAACATGTGAAATTTGTCTTTAGCAAGATTTTTAGACCATCCTGCAAAACCTAAACTGTAATGTTTTGAATAATGGCTTATGCATACTCATTGACAAGATAAGCATATTTTGTGAACCCATTGCTGAAGTCCAGCTGCACCCCAAATTGCTCACCTCCATACAGTCACGGTAAGTACCATGACATGAAGCTTAATGTCGCATTCTGTTATGAAATTTTATTTTCCTCCTTTCCTTAGAGGATATATGAGGCCTTCTAGATTTCTGTCAACAGCTCATTGGTGCCACAAGAGACTAATAATCTCTCACAAGTAGTCTGAAATGGAGAAGAATTTTTCTTCCTTTGATAAAGCCTGTAGCCTTAATTTTTCAAAGTTGCTGGTGTGAGGTTTCTTTTTCAAAGTAAGCAAACTGTTTCAGGTTATTATTTTTTTTTTCTTAGTCAAACTGGAAACAGGAAAGAACTCTGAAATATATTTTAAGAAAGTGTTTTTTGTTTGTTTTTTTTTGTTTGTTTTGTTTTGTTTTGTTTCCAGCTTAGTTGTTAAGATTTACAAAGTTTGACTGGACAAGACAAAAGTCTTCATTCACCATCAAGTTTATCAGATTAATATTTTGTGCTCTAACCTCCCCTTCTAATGACCACAGTGTTGTAAAACGGTTTATTCACTCTGCATCTTAAAAATATTCATACTTCAGCGAACTCTAGAAAAGGCTCTGTGTAAATAATTTGTGAGAATAATTAAACTGCACTTCTTCCTTTCTATGAAAATACAGACACATTTCAATTCTGAAACAAAAGTTATATATAAATATGCATAACATTGAGTGAGGTGCTGGGTACACATTGCAAAACAAATGGAATGGGAATGGGTCTGCCAACCAGTTTCCTCACCCTGAAATCCTTTTCAGTCTTCCTGAATAACAAGTCGAGCATTCAGTAGGGAGTGCAGTCATTTTAGAACTAGGATTTAATGCATAACTTTCAAGTGATTGCTTTTTTGAAAGTGTATCTTGAATATTCAAAGGCATTTTTCTCTGCAGAGCAGTTTTTAAAAAGATTGGTATGCCAGACACACTTCATGTTGTCCTTATCTTTATTTAAACAAATTCCCGACTTGGTGTTCTGAAGTATAAAGCTAAAATTTTCTCAGCTGAGGCATGCCACAAAAAGAGCTGTTTGTACATACAAATAGCATCAATTGTAGCAAGCACAACAAGAAACAGCTTACTTGTAAATATATTCAACGGTAAGGTAGGATTTTTTTGGTAAAAGGGCTCTACATCTAGGAATGTTTTGTCCAGAAGAGTCCAGTTTAATTACCACTACATAAAGAAATCAATCCTGTAAAGAAAATCAGTTTGATAGTGTGCTCATATTTGGGGAAAAATGAGATTGACGAAAAAATGAAATCTGAATATAATAGATCCAACTCAGCCCAATGGTGACTAACTAAGGAGTTGTACATTGACTTGATGAGGAGTTACAGAAAAAATTCTGGAGCACAAGACATCTTCAAACTCCAATGAGCCAAACAGGAAATTATTTAGGTGCTTAGCTCTGGGCTTCTTTGATTAAAAACTTAGGGAAGAATATTAAACATAGAATCATAGAATCATAGAATATCCCGAGTTGGAAGGGACCCATAAGGATCATCAAGTCCAACTCCTGGCACCGCACAGGTCTGCCCAAAAGTTTAGACCATGTGACTAAGTGCACAGTCCAATCGCTTCTTAAATTCAGACAGGCTT
Organism: Anser cygnoides; assembly: GCF_040182565.1. NCBI lineage: Eukaryota > Metazoa > Chordata > Aves > Anseriformes > Anatidae > Anser > Anser cygnoides. The sequence goes on along the minus strand of NC_089873.1, from coordinate 128,058,758 downwards.
GGTGCAGTGACTACATCACTGGGGAGCCTGTTCCAGTGTGCGATCACCCTCTCGGTGAAGAACCTCTTCCTCATGTCCAGCCTAAACTTCCCCTGCCTCAGCTTCACACCGTTCCCATGGGTCCTGTCACTGGTGATAACAGAGAATAGGTCACCTGCCTCTCCACTCCCTCTCGCGAAGATGTTGTAAACTGCGATATACATATACTGATCAACTCTGTAAGTAGGTCGTAGGAGAGCTTAAACTCAAATCTTAGCTTAAAAAAAAAAAAAGACAAGAAAACCATACCTTTTCAATATACTTACAATAATTAAGCTTCAAATTACATTTTGTGTTTTAGTTAATGAGGGTAATAAAAAGCAGATTCCTTTCCAAGATTTCTTTTGATCAACATACCATAAATAGGAAACAGCACAACTGACAGTGACAGATATAGAATATCTTGAATTCTACATGTTCATGCTGTATAGTGACTACAACATATAGGCTTTGATCTAAGACCTGATATTAGGGGAAAGACTCCCACTGATTTCAGTGGATTTTGAAACTACCTCATAGTGCTTTTTGTCTCTCTTTTTGTTAAAATTGGATCAAGGTGATCCTTGTGATTGCTTATCAGTGGTATTGGTTAGTTCGCATATTCCTATAGATCTACACAGAATGGAAGGGAAGGGAAGGGGAAGGGAAGGGGAAGGGAAGGGGAAGGGAAGGGGAAGGGAAGGGGAAGGGAAGGGGAAGGGGAAGGGGAAGGGGAAGGGGAGGGAAGGGAAGGGAAGGGAAGGGAAGGGAAGGGAAGGGAAGGGAAGGGAAGGGAAGGGAAGGGAAGGGAAGGGAAGGGAAGGGAAGGGAAGGGAAGGGAAGGGAAGGGAAGGGAAGGGAAGGGAAGGGAAATTGACAGAATGTACAATTAAATTCTTGCTTTAAACCAGTGTTTATAGAGATTAGGTCTGCAGATTAAATGATATTCTGTAAAGTCATAAAAACCATAGTGGATTATAAAATTTACTTAACTGGTTCTTCGCATCTCGTAGTCTGCAAGACATCTTGAGTGTTAAAACTAATTTGCTTGTTCTTAAGCTTCAGAGACAGCGGACTAAATAAGGGAAAACATATTTGATGTTTACTCAGCTGAATTTAACAACAGTTATGTCATCTGTGTGTGTGTTTATTGCATTTCTGTATAGGAATGATGAGATAGATCTGGAAAATGCACTCCAGATCACCCAACATGTGAACTCCTCAGGAACTACGTTTATCATGTAGTTTGGGGAATTCAAAAGAAGAAAAAGATATGAGAGTAATACTACCCACGGCTACCCAGATGCTACTGTAAATGATATTATGGATTGTTAAACCGTACTGGCATATGATGATAGGAATGAATCCACCAAAAAGACATTAAATTATTTTAGCAGTCCTTGACCTGTAGCACCATTTACTGTTTTATCACCAAGCCCTTCTTAATCTTCTTTTTCTCCCCAGTTGTTAGAATGGGATAAAAAATGAATCTTTCCTTTATGTACCCTAGAAAAAACAGCACTTTCTCGTCCAACATACAATATATTTTAAGGCCTATAGTTGTTGCATAAGGAGCAAATTATTACCATATTTAAGCAGATGTCAGCAGCTATTATGCTGTGAAGATTCTCCTGGAAATGCTGGATGAGATGTTTAGTGCTTTCTAGGAAGAAGACAATTATGCAAGACACACGACAATGAAGACACCAAAAATAGTTTTGTTTCAGATTCAAATGTTAATTTTCAGTCGTTTACTAAATTCCAACCTAAATAGGGGCCTTGCTGTGCTATGTGGTTGTGCAAATAACTAGCAAGTAACAGCCTTTGACTGAAAGAGCTCAGTGGCATGTAAAAATGAACTTCTTTTCACTGTTTAATAGAGAAAAAAATGAAGTCATTGTACGGAGGCATCAAACTTCCATAAGAAGTACATAGTAAAGTTAAGGGCAGAATTTGAATCTTCATAGAATCATAGAATGGCTCAGGTTGGAAGGGACCTTAAAGATCATACAGTTCCAATCCCCTTGCCATAGGCAGGGACACCAAATCTTGGCCTGGGCTTTTTAAACATAAAGCAGTCCTCATTCTGAAATAAGAAACTGAATGTTACAATATCAAGGGAGACTCTCTAAAATGTTGGGGGGGGGGGGGGGGGGGGGAAGCGGGAGGAGGAGTGTGTGTTTGTTTGTTTGTTTTATATTTGACACTGAAATCTTCATAATAATAGTAATATACCTGGCAAAAACTAATGGAAGCTAAAAGAATGATCAGAAAGCCTCAAAAACCAAGACTATCAAATTTTGGGCATACATACAGTAACAGAAAAAGAAAAAAAAAAGATTAACAAAATTCAACAAAAAAGTTAAGATGCATATACAATTAGGGGAATAATTTATTTTTTCTTTTAAGAGAATAAAACCTCCAGAATGTTTTCATTCACATTTAGGCTCAAGAACACCTTGATACAGTTAGCATGCTAGAAATAGTAGATGCAATCTTGTTTCCACAGAGGCTAGTGAGTGTCTTTCCCATTGACTTTAAAGGAAGCAGGTTTGAGCAGTAGATTATTGCAGAAGATGAAGCAAAGAGAGATGCTACTTTACTAAAACAAAATGTTTGTTTTGTGCCAATGCCAAAGATAATGCCAACATTGATGATGCTACTATATTGATCAAATCCTCATTATATCCTCTACAGCCTGATTCAAATTTAGCTTAAAATTAAATAGCATCTAGACAAATTCTTCTAACACAGCACTGTCAATAGGTTCATCACAGATGATTTTGCTTCTTTGATACTGACTACTTCTTTTATACTGTCAACTAAGGTGGTGTTCCCCTGACCAAAAAAACATGGAAGCAACAATAAAAAAAAACACAAGAATCCATTTTTCTTGCATCATATTCTTCTTATGATGGCTAATTTTCCTTGGGACTGTAGTCTGTACCACCCAGCAAGCAGCATGAGTCAAAAAAACTTTCAGCATCAGAGGTCACTGTAGAGGACTGGATTTATAAAAGCAAAACCTGTAGCAATCCATCAAAAATGTTTCCTTTTCTTAGGTCCTAGGCATTAGACCCATGACATTTTAGTGCTATGCTCTGAGTTACGGATATCTGTAATGTGACAAACAAGGGAAATGAATGACTTGTTGGAGAAAGTCTATGATATATCTGAATGCTCCCCTTTCTAGACCAAGTAACAGCTGTAAAATGAGGCATGATCCATGTAGTCAATATTCTAAAGTAACCATCACACAAAGTGTTTTACTGTGAAGGAGAGAACTCACACAGGAGTCAGGCTTCTTCTGTATAGCAGCATAGCTGTAGCAGTCAACAATATTTGACACAAGTTGCGATATTCAACCCCAAGTCTGCTTCTGGCCCCATGCAGCACTGTTGTAAGCTGGCAAATCCATCCTTCCCACCTCCTGCGTAAACAACACCCCCCCCAAAAACACAGACCTTCAGCTGTACATGAGGATGCTGTATCCTAGGAATTTTCTTATCAGTTCAGAAAAATGCCGCCTAACATCTCTCCTAGCAAAGAGTTCTTTTCATGACTCCTCCCTGCAACTAATTGCAGTTGGAGCATGGCAGACAGGACAGCAGCCTTTTTGACTCTCAGTCCAAAGACTATCTTTGCATTGGATGGCTTGACAATATGGAGTGGAGAATTTACAGAAGCAGTTTTATGAGCACGTACATTCTTTCTCTGTCTGACAAATGAGGTTTAGTTTGTCACTTGACTTGGGAGACTGAGTGCTTCTGGATTCCCAGCTCAGTGCATATAACAGCTCTGTATAGAAAACCAGGGGGGCAGAAATTTAGGAATGGACCAGCTCTCTTTCTGCCCATCTGCAACCCAGCTCAGTTTCTTTGTACCTTGATTTCTGCAGAAATTAAACCTGGACAGACCCCGCAGCTGTGGAGTTCTCCAATTTTATATATGGTGTTGGAATTCAAGCAAGATGAAACTCTATGGTATTCCTCTGTATATTACCATAGAAATGGCTTCGGTATTAACTGGTACGAAAGCTGATTTGGTGTTTTTAAAGGCTTCTGTATCCTTAAAGTATTGTCTTGTACCTTGATATCTCTTCTCTGTGCACTTAGGAACCTAGCTCTTAAAAACAGATTTTCTAGGAAGTTTGTTAAAGTTTGACACCTCTTTTACATTACCATAATGTTTAATCAAAGATGTTTTTGTATTGTTCTCTCATAAACTGTTTCCAGTTTCCCCAAAACTAATGCTGTATTTGATGCCAAGAAAAGCAAACTCATCTTTGCCAAACATTTATACTCTGTATTAAGAGAATATCCCACTGTTTCCTGTACATCTTTTGAAATACCTGCAGTCCCCAAATCCATTTGACCATATATATATATATAATATCATATTTTATTTCTTTATTATGGAATGATAAAGAACAATAGTAGAGAATGGTTAGAGAAGTAAAATCTGTGTTTGAAATCTCCTTTGGAAACATCACATGCATAAGCAGAGCACTTCTCTGTGTTACAACGAGGCATGGTTCAACACCGTCATATTCTGTTTTCTGCAGAGCTGAAAACATTTTCTAGCATACTTTCTTTCTAGCTTGCCCAATGCAAGCCATCAGAAAGAATTAAGGGTGTTATAACAGCCTTAACTCAAGATCACTAACTTAATAACCTACCTCAGTGACTCAATCATCTGCCTTGTTTACAGTCACTCATTTTCACTTATTCGTTAAGTGAACTTATATTTTACTTATTCATTAAATTCACTCATTTTTGGTATAATTTCACTAACTTCATTTCTGATATATGTGTATATTGTATATTGGCAGCTCAAAATGGTGGTTCAGAAGGTGTCAGTGCTCATCTTATTAATGTTCCTTCTCCATAAATTCAATATTGCAGTTCATTTTGTCAATACCTAGTCAAGTCCCCTTGATCAATGTACTGACCTTTTTATAGACTCCTTAGTTCATTCAGGTTATTTCCCTCAAGAAGTGTAGAGCAATAGTTGATTCTTCTCTTTGTTTCTTCTTAGTGTCAGTGTAGGTAGACTATATGTCAGCCAAAGTAAGTAATACATTCAAGGTATCCCGAACTGTTCTCAAAGAAATGTTTTGCTGCAAATACAATTTGTGAGCTCCATCTCAACTCCTGCTGGATTTGTGCTTACACTAATTTAAAATATAAACATTTCATTGTTTTCCATCAGGATTTTCATACAGTGCACTCACCCTGTTCTGGCTGCCTCTAGTGAATGCCAGCCTCACCAGAAAGCTGGTATCATTGGCACAAAGCTCTTCAATGGGGTAGGAAGTTTTACAGGAGTTAAAGGAAGGCTCAGAGCATGGTTTCTCTTGTTTCTGCGGTCACATGGCACTACACTACCATTTTTTCAGCATCATTTCTTTTCAGTTTTTTGCTGATGGGGAAGATACATTTGCATAAGACATTAGCTCCAGGATGGGTATTTTTCTTGGGAATCTAAAACTTCTTTATGGCAGTCTTTTTTGCTGATTTTCCTAGACAATAAATAAGGCATACTACACCGTTTAATGAATAAAACAAAAATAATCATCTTAATTGCTTAGCATTAATCTGATAATTTCAGATTATTATCTCTTCTATTTAAATTTACACAAATATGATATAGCTGACTGAAGACGAAATATCAAATCCTTATGGAGGTATTGATGATGCTGTTTAAATGATGTGAAGACTTCTATGGGATCAGATATTCTTAAACATCAAGACTTAGTTAGTCTTTTTTTTTGACAAGTCACAGCAAGAGGATTTGGACAAGGTCTATCTTCTTGTTACTTTGTTTACTGATTAGATTTAATCTACCACACAATGATTTTTGCTCTTTGATCACACACTTCTCATATTTAAGTTCAACACTGTGCTTGTACTGTATCAGTTGCCTTTTTTTTTTTTTTGACTAATTTAATCTCTCCATCATTAACTTTGTATGGTTAACAAAATAATTAACAACTTTAGCTGGCTTCTGTTACTTTGGATAGCTTCAAACACAAGCCTCACAGATGATGTGAACAGATAAGTATGAAATGCTGTTGTTTTTTTTTCAAGCAGCCTTTTGACAGTGCTGAATGAGAAATGAGATTTTATTGTCTGCACTGGGATGGATAAGGTCACTCAGCTATGTAAGATAGCATTGTTGGCACAGAAAACTAAGGCCTTCCAAAAGAAGAAAGAGAGTAAAAAATCTTGGTCCATACTATTTTAAAGTTATTTAGACTATTACACTATTTTACTGATGTACAAAAGAGACAGTCTCCCTGTTACCTCTTTCCCTCTTTAAGCCTAGATCTCAAATGAGACCCATTTTTCTAAAATGTTATGTTTTATGTGTTTGTTTCCCAAACCATCCAAAGATACTTTTGATATCTACTTTTTTCTTCAGTTAGGAAGTAAGGATCAGGATCATTGAAAAATGGATATTTATTTATATAAGTGTTTCCCATAGAATTTGAGATTTGCAAGTTTTATAATTTCTATTGAGCCTATGTTTGGCATTTTTACTTTTGGTATCATTTAGATCTTGGCATGACGGCATGATATGACAGGTTAGATTGTGCTGAGATATATTTCATCATGGTAGAAGTAGCATGTTGAGAGAGAATGGGATAATGAACAGCTTTGGCCAAAAATTTGTCCAGTCTGGATCTAGTTTTGGGTCCCCGGCCCTTCTGCTTGTCACAAGTCCTACTTGGCACTGTCAGGTAGAAGCAGCTTTTGCATCTAGACCAATTTCTCATTTTCAGCAATAGTTTCTTTGCATAGTCAAGAATATGTTCCTTTTTTTTTTTTTTTTTTTTTTAATTGGCCACAATGATGGGGAGAATATAGAGACTACTTGTCAGAGATTTTTGCCGCCCACCTGTTTCTGAGTGAAACTAGAGGTGTTGATTTAGCAAGTGCAGTTCCACGTGGTTGGGGTCCTGACTCTTTTGCAGACTGCTTCTTTCTCTGTAACCCAGACAAAGAATTTAGATTGTCTGAGGTATTTTTGTGAATAACCCCTCACATTGTATAGCAAGGGAGGCTGGGGGCCAGAAGGGCTAAGGGGTGGCCACTCTTCACTGGAATTTGATCCCTTCATTGTTCTTTCCCAGCCAGAGTCTTTTGACCCTGAAGGCACATTATAAATCTCTGTTATTCACTCAGGCTTTTGCTCTGGAACATTAAGTGTGGAGAGTGCAGTGGATTCTGTGCAGTTTGATGAAGTTACTCAAGCTTCTTTAATTTTTCATAAATGAGTATAAAGCTCATCACATGAAAATATTTTATTTACTAGCAATACTGTACAAATTCTGATGGTTTTAAAGGTGCAAATGGGATCTTATCCCCATTTGCACAATTCATAGAAGCACAGCTAAGTACCCAACTTAAAATCATTTAATTAGCATATTGGGTGTCATTCCTAATTTTTGCTGCAAGAGATGCTTTCCTATTTTTTTATCTAACTAGAACTAAAGGCAGCCATATAGTTTGAGTCAATCTCTCAGACCTTTTCTGTTTGTACTTTCTTTCTTTGCCTCTCTGTCTCTCATGAGCACGCACATATATACATACATGCATGCAGAGCTTGAAGTTGTGTGAATTTGAGTCTTTTTATTTTCCAGATTCCTCTGTGTGTTGTTATTTAACTAGAAAAGCATCTATACTTTTTTTTTTTTCTTTTTTTTTCTGTTTTTTCTGCATTATTCTGTTTGTATTAAGGGGTTAATGGAAAGTACACTGAATGCTGAAAGAAAGAATGAATACTATTGTATAATAATGAGTGGTTAAAAGGCCACCTGCAGGCTTACAACAGCTGGAATGACTATAAAACAGTATTAAAAGTAGTGTTTTATATAATTCATGAAAGCTACCTCTGTGAAGTCAGGAAGATTTACCTCGCTAGGGGCCAGATCTGCCATGTTTCTCATTGCTGACCTTAGTCCATAGTGTCCCACTGAAGACCACAGAGAGGATTCTTAGATGAAATTACTGTTAAATCAGGCAAAAAAGAGTTTGTCCCTGTACTGACAAATTTAAAGTTTTAGGAACATGGTCTACTGAGACTGTTCATGGTTTCTGGAGGTTTTATGGAATAACCTGAATTTAATAAATGCAGAAGTTAATCAATAGCTACTACAGTGACTTTGCAAGCAGTTCATCACTTCTGCAAACATGTTTTGTACCAGTAGGAGTTTACAAAAAGCATTATCAGGGAAGCTAACCTGCAAAGAGTTTGAATAGTCTAATCCTGAAGTAACATAAGCATGGATAATGATTTCAGGTTCTGGATAAAATAAAACTGGCTGAAAAATGGTGATATTCTTTATGTGCACCCAACAGGATTTTGATTAAACCCAGAGAATAAACAAAAACCCTAGGCAAATTACTATTAAAATACAGATAACATCAAAGGCAATAGAAGGGAAATAAAAAGATTGAAAGGAATGTTTTGGCGTAAGGATCATTTATATTCATTTTATTAACCTCTGCATGTAAGATCTCTTAGGTTTTAGGAGTGCACATTTGACAGCATGGATTTTATTAGTATTAAAATGGCAGTCCACGTTTTTCCTATCCATTGATCCTAATTTCCTTCTGTTTGCTGATCAATTAGATGCTTCTCCATTACCGAGTCCCAAATTCTTCCTTCCTTCCTTCCTTCCTTCCTTCCTTCCTTCCTTCCTTCCTTCCTTCCTTCCTTCCTTCCTTCCTTCCTTCCTTCCTTCCTTCCTTCCTTCCTTCCTTCCTTCCTTCCTTCCTTCCTTCCTTCCTTCCTTCCTTCCTTCCTTCCTTCCTTCCTTCCTTCCTTCCTTCCTTCCTTCCCTCCTTCTTCTCAAAAGACATCATGACATTAGAAGAAGGGAAAGAAAGATACTGTCCCACACAAGTTAGAAGACAGTCAGAAAAGTAGAAAGATGAAATTTATTTTTGGAAGTTACCAAGAATGAAAAGGTAAGTGAAATAATTAAAAATTTTCATCTGGGGAGAAATACAGATGGTTAAAAGTAGATTTGGCCTCTTTATGTAATGGTTCTCTCAAAGAATATTTGAGAGCACCTTGAAGTCAATCACACCATATCTTAACTATGAGCAAATACAAACAGATCAGCCCCAGATTTGAAGGCCCAGCTCTTCTACAGAAAATTACCAGTGACACAGAGCTTCATGAGGGTATCTAGAGTTATTTATCCAAAGATGATCAGAAATCACACTTTGTTGAGAGTAGTGTTGATGCAACAAGAGAACAACGTCTGATAGACCAAATACCAAAGTAGCCACAAAAATCAAGTCTGAAATATGAGAAATGGATCATAAATAGCTGAAACAAATGATTTTAAAAATATAGGGCACTCTGGGATACCATAGTTAAAAATGAATTGTCTAATCATTGTTAAGTCTATTCTAATGCTCTAATGAAATCTAAGGGTATGACCAGATGCATTTTTCATACTCCTAGTTACTAGCTGCAACTTTTAAAGACAACTAACCAACAGATGATGGACTAGATGACTAGTGACCACACATCTGTAGAGAAGTACTATAGTTTTTAATAATAGGCACAATTGCTTAAATGAAGTTTTGAGTTTTGATAAAACTAAATATATGAGCACTCCACTAGCTCTTTTTACGGGCCAGGTGTTTATACATTTGATGTACAAATAAAATATTCTCATGTGGTTAAGGTGGTAAAACATTGCTCTATCACTTTGCAAAAAATCAAAAAGGTAAAATCTGAGCTCCATGGTATTCGGTGGCAGAATTCCCATTGTCTTAAAAAGAACGAAATCTCACTTGACTTTTTTACATTTTTTTACAACTGATGACTGTGGTAATTATTCAAGCACTTTAGGCTACCTGAACTGTGAAAGGTTTTGCCAGACTCCTGATTTTTAGTGAAGGCTATGTGCACATTTGTAAGGATAAACTTTGGCTCAATGACCATTCAACTGCAGCTGCCTTCTGGTAGGATCCCAAGAGTTTCTCCACTCCTCTTACTGGCAGGCAAGTAGTACTGTTAGGATATTTTGTGGGAAAGGTTTAATTTTGACATGCAGAGCTCCAGACTAAGGGCTGGCTCTACTGCTAAACAGCTCTTACAGAAACTGAAAGACATCATGTTGTCAATACCCTATTCCTCCTTCTTCCCACCCTGTCCTCTGCATTTAGTGTAACAGTTCTTCAAGATGTGAAACATTTTCCTTTAAATCTGTCCAGTTCTTGGCACAAGTGAGACCCAGATAGTCATATAATCTTTTAATTGCCACTGTGAAACAAATAATTCATAAGACAAATATACTTTTAGTTTAGCAGTCCAGTAAGTTATAGTAAGCTATAATACTCTTTCCTGAAAAAAAAATAAATAAAATAAATAAAATAAAAAAGCAGTTCAGTTGTGCATTAAAGGGTTCTCATGTGCCAGGCTCCAACTTGGTTACATGTCCACAAAGAAGAAACAAATTAAGGGTTTTATAGATAAAAGGATAATAATTTATCATTAAACTAAGGCAAGCATGATATCAGTTAGAACTGGGGAAATCTGTGTGAAATCTCTGGTTGCTACTTATTGTCAGAAATGACAATATCAACATTTTTATTGCAAAAACACTTATTTTTATTTTCACTGAAATACACACTGGGGGTTTTGCTAAATGCTGACTGTCAGAACAAAGGGTCAAAGCTTAATGCATATGCATAAATATGCTGTTCTAATACTTTTAATTTAATTTGCTATGCAGCTACCTTCTTCCATCTGTCTCACATCTGCCATTCAACAAAAGTTGAATGATTAAGTCAGATTAAAGTAGGGAATCCCCTTTCTTCGCACTGTTGCCAGTATGCCTTCCTTAATCTAACTTCTAGTAAGGAAACAGGAAGATTCTTTTATTGATTTTCTGTTGACATTTTTTGAGCAGAGGAAATAGACTAACTTCATTAGCATGTGTTTGCTGACACCAGAGTTAAGTTGTGGGAACTGTCATCCACATCATCCCATAAATCTATTTCTTAAGTAAATTTTAGTTTTTATGTTTCTGGAAAAAAAAAATAAAAGACATAATGCCCCTTCTATTTATTTATTATTATTATTTTTTTTTTCATGGTAGGGAATAGGTTGGATACAAGAGGAAACAAATTCCTTATCCTGTTAAGAGTTTAAGCCCCCCAAAATAAACCAAGGTTTAGGAACCCACTGTCTAACAAGAAGTCCCATTGCTTGCAAATCCGGCAAGTGCTTCATGCTAAAACAGATTAGCTAAATCTCCACAGTGAACTATGCTATGTAACTTTCTGTGACAAACCAACAAAAGAGAGTTCTGTGAATAAACACTGGTTTGACAGGAAATTAGACAAACCCACTGCAACATCTATATTTGGCATTTCAAACAATGGCAAGTATTTAGATAAAAATTTGAAAAACAAAAACAAAAAGCAATTGTGCAGAGTTCCAAACAGATGCAAATCTTTACTGCAAGGGACCTAGTGCAATGGAGCTTTTGAGATGTACAGAAATGAAGCCTAACACAAACGGTGGGCTTTAGAGGGGCTAGAGGGGCAGTCTCCTGAACATCGACATCAGTGGGTGACTGTCCTGCAAACCTATCTGTATTCCACAGCCATCCATTGCACTTTTCTGGCCAGTACTTACAAACCACTCTGCTCCTTTGAAGCTACAATATGAATAGCCTTTTTTTTTTTTTTTTTCCCCGATGTATTTTCTTGGTCCTATTTTGTCTGTGCAAAGGAAACAGAAATATTTTGGCGGTTCTTAGCAGATACTTGGTTATCTCCTGAATGTGTTTATATTTAGCCAGACATCCAGGCTGTGCCCACAACATCTGCTTTTCTGCCCAGTGAAAGACCGTTAGCCTGAATTCTAGATGTTCCTCCAGTGCTAATTCAGATGGCTCCACATGACATGGCATTCTGCAATTCAACATTGTCCTAATTTCCTATTCTTAAGTACTACAGAGCTCCATCAGGCAAAAAGGGCTGGGCCAAGGGCAAGCCAGACAATTCACAATAAAAATATCCTCCTGGGACCCATCCTTCCCCAGTTCCATCTGTGCTACCGACCTGATATTCCAAACTGTGAATGTGATGTATATAAAAAATAAAAGATATCTTGTTCTTTATAAAAGTACTGATTAGAGGACTTCCTTTTATTAATTAGAAAATAAATAAATATTTGAAGTGAACAGAGGCAAACAGTACCCTCAGACTGGTTCACATTGGCTAATCAGTTGCACATAAAGAAAAATGCATGCAAATTAAGTTTTCGCAGGAACACTTCTCTTCAGTGACATACTCATGAGGTCATGTGTCTCAGATTAATAAATCAGGCAGTTCTAGTAGCAGCATACTTGCCAACATTAACCTTTTTAATCAACAGTTCATTTGTTTCGTGGAGAAAACCTATCCACATGATTGCTATTTCCTGATTAAGAATATGCTGAAGACATTGAGTATAGGATATAGAAGGGTTTCAAGAAGAGCTGGTGTTTATTCTGCCCAGTGGAGCATGCTGAAACCCTTCCCTTATACCCATAAATACTGTGATTTTTTGAAGTAAGTTGGTGGTAAAACATAGGCAAAATAATTTCTAGTCTAGATATACTTAGGAAGTAGATGATCAGGACCAGCAAGGGAATGTGGGCATGTGCTCCTCTATGCTAGAAAGTCATGAAAATGAAATGAATACATCTTCATTGATACAGGAGAGAAATTAAGTTTCTTAATTTATTTGTGTACTGATATCCACTGATCTAGTAGATCTAATCATATAGATATTTTATATGTTAACTACATCCTTGAAATTTTAGAGATTTCGTGGATGGAAACATTCAAAATAACAGTAAGAAAAGAGGATGGAAGTCAGAAGTCTGCATTTTCCTACTGAAGTCAGTGATGAAGCTGCTATTGGTTTCAATACCATGGCCTCAGATTTTCAGATTTTCAGTGATTTTCAGTGATGCTCAGAAAGCATGAATAACCTGTAAGATATTGCTTTTCAGCCAAGCCAATCACATGACAAAGAGTTTCATTATTACTGGAAAGATCTCATCCTATGGTAAAAATTCTTACAGCCTCTTTTTATACTTGAGGGTCTCAGTATGTGTGACCTGATTGTATCCTGAACACATCCCAGGCTGAGATGCATGTGCTCCATATCAACCTGCCCCTCACACACTGATGTCCCTCTAGAGTGTGGTGGTCCAGCAGTTTAATCATGATGTATGTACCCCTGTTTCCTTTGGCTAGTACAGAGACATGTTTGCAAGTTAGAGGCTGTCTTCTTCCTTCTTTAGCCAGTTCCTAAACATGGGAGACAATCATCTGTTCATGTGGTCTATTTCGGTCTACTTTAATTGTGTGGGTTCTTTATACATATAAGCACCAAGAGGTCTATCATGAGTTGAACTCTTCATTTTCAAAGTTGCTACAAAATAAGTTGCAAAAGCAGCCCTCAGAAAGGGAGTTTATAATTGTACTGCATAGTTCTGAACTCAACTTTTAATTTAGTATGCAAACAACCCTGATTAAAGAGGACATCCAAAGAGGAAAAAGAACACGTTTCTTTTAATTTCCATTGCCTTGACATGTGCAGCTCAAGCACTTTCCATAGTGTGTCATAAAAAATTATAACTGTGTGTATAGCCTTCAAAGCAAAATACATGCTTTCATTTAGCCCTGATCCCAATTACCTGGTCTGTATCACCAGGTAAATGGTAGGTATTTTTGCACATTCTGTCACTCATTCCTTTGTGGCTTTTGGGAAGGTAAGAAAGTCTCTTTCTAAAAAGTCTTTCAAAACTTAACAACTTATATGTCTTACACTTTTTCACCATTTAGTTACTATGAAATTCAAAATAAAAATTCAGAAAGTTCCCTTGATGCAGTAGATTAATACCTGAAGATTTCCTTTATTAGGAGGAACCAAAAGGGGAAAAATCCAATGAATTATTACTTATGCTTAGGCAAGTGTTAAAAATCAGAGGAATGCTTTATAAACCTTGTAACTGGACACTATTAAAACTGCCTAAAAAAAACCACAAAAAACAAACCAACAAAAAAAGACACATGATTTTGGCTCTAAGTGTTAAATTCTGATTTAAGGGTAAACCGCATTGATGGCAATTCCGGTTTGAAGGGATTAAGATATTCTTAATAATTATGTTACTGTAACAACTGGAGACTTTGGTAAGCTTTGAGTCTTCTGTTGCTCTGAACACTCTGCTTAAACACAAACAAGCAAAAAACAGTCTGTGCTCCAGAGTACGTATGTGCATTTTAGTGCTGTAAACATAGATGAAAAAGATGATAAAATAGAATGGAAAATGGAGAATGAAAAGGGAGAGGGAGTAGTTAAATACACAAAAATGAACATATGGTTAAAATTGATGGCATCAATAGTTTCAGCTCACCTCACGCTGAATTCTTTAGTCTTTCATTTCCTGTTTCATGAAGGAAAAGGAAATAATGAGAATGCAATGAATAATGCATATTCATATGTCAGCCTGAGAGTACAGACTAGCATTTTTGCTAATTTGTAATTTAACAATATTCTGTGGAAGGAACAATGAAATTCTCTTAGTCAGGAGTCTGGCTCTGAGTCATTATGAGAGATGCAAGCTCACAAGTCAGCTTTCTGTTCAGTTTTTAGGAAAGTCCTTCTGTTCTCAGACGTTAGATGCTCTAGTACTAGGCAATTAAGAACACTGCTGAGCTTTCACAGAAGTCACTTCCTGATTATTTCTTGGCTTTTTTGGCAGAGCTGTTCATGCAGAAGTATTCTTAATGGAAGGCTACAATGAACTGGCTATTTAAGAGAGATTATAATGGACAAAAGGAAAATATGCAGGTGAACAGCAGCAATAATAAAAAGCAAGCCTGTCATGCAAGTGATTTTTATTTAAAAGTTTCCATTTCAGTCAAAATTGATCAAAACTTCAGAACAAGTTTTAATATATTATTTTTTTTGTCTCAGTGCAATAACTAGAACTATAGGTGGATTTTTTTTGCCTTTTAATTTACATTTATTCCCTTTCTCCAGTGAAATATTTTTTTCAAATTGTAATGCTGAAGATCTTCAACATCAAAAAGAATGCAAATTTTCCCATCAAAACAAACAGTCAAAACACTTTTTTTTTTTTTGACAAATTCTTTGTCTTGACAAAATCAATGATCTTTAATAAATCTCTGCAATCCTGAATATGAAATGCCAGGCTCTCCTGTGTGTTGGGAAGAATTACATAACAGGTAGCAGCCTATGCAACTACATATAGTCAAAGAAGAGTTAGATCAGGATTGGAGGGAGACCTCAGGGTGTTTGTAATTCATGTGTACCATTTTAAACAACATCAAAAACAAAAACTAACAACAACAACAAAACAATGACCTTTTATTTATTGGTCAAGTATTACAAAACTGGGTAATATTCTTGACCCATGTAGCATGGTATCTTTGCAGGATGAAGAATAAAGGGCCTCTCAGCCAATTTTATTGCCCTCCTCTTTCCCTCAGGCTGACAGAAACCTCTACAGCTGAAAGTTATCTCCCCAGAGCTGGCTTCTGAGATTAATGTCTGTGCTCACTTCTTGCAGTCTCTAACAGAAAAAAAGCGTGGGGATCATAAAAGTGACAAGCTGGAGAGCACGGCCCAAAGCGTCTCTGTGCTTTGTGCCTCCCTTTGATCCTATACCCAAGACAGATTAGCTAGATTCAAGGACTGGCACCTTGCCTGTAGCACAATAGAAAAAATGATTTGCAGATAAGAACATGCAGGACAAGATCTCCAGTCAGCGGAAACCATCACTGCTCCACTGTTTCATTTTGATTCACGCCTGTATATGATCCAGATTTTCAGTTTTAGGAAAGGTAGTCTAACCATGTAATACAGGTATTTGTATTGACAGGCTTTTAAATTACAATACTCAAAGCAAGAATGCATGTAGTTTCCACAAATGTCTTTTCAATGTTTTGGTCTGACAGAGGAAAACATGCTATTGCAAATGCAAAGGCCTTTTTTGATACATTGCAAAAATTCAAGGGGCATCACCATTCATAAGCTACTGCACCTCAAACCTGATACAACTTTGACGGTCCTTGGAAGACTGTTCTCTGGGTCCTATGATTTCCATTTCAAGATGGATGCTCTCTTTTTATCTGTGAAAATACTACCTGTGGATTGTAAACTGCTGTTCAGTTTCAAAAAAATCCATACAGTAATACCTGGGCACAGTTTCACAGTAGCAGTGCTGTTATCCTGATGATCTCAGGCTCTAAGGGGGAACTCGTATCCCTTGTGAGACACAGACACCTGGCAAGAGCTGACAAGCTTTCTGTCTTGGACTTTAATACCTTTTGGCAGAATCATGAAAGGATTTTTGGCCCCACAGCTTCTTTCTATGCATTACATAGCTTCCTACTGTCCCCACAGTGTCATGTACATTTTTTAGGTCCAAGGCGTGCCCTGGAAGGAAAAATGTTGCTTTCCCTTCACTTAAATCTCCCTTCCCATCCCTTAATTCAAAGCTTCTGAACGAGCTGTCTGAAATTGTACTACAACACCAATTTAAAACCAGTGAACTTAAAAGCTGATTACTACCCTTATTGAGTAACATCCCCCAGCTCTCAGATTTCAGCCCTTTGTTCCCTCCACACTGCAAATGCTCGGCTGGGAAGAAGAAAGAGTTGAGGGTTAATGTTTGAGGAATGCAGGACTGGGATTAATGCTTGTGGCAATTAGTCACTCAGGGGAGTTGCATGTGCACACCAATTTTCCTGAGGCTTGACACAGCCACTACTTAGGCATAAAGGGAGTTTTACCTACTTGGAAATTCTCCTTTTCCCTGGGTAGGACTCCAAACTTCCATAAGGTTGGCCACATGTGTAAGGAGCTGACGCCTCTAACCCTAACACAGTAAAATTAACTCCATTAAGGAAACCTCACTTTGAAACGTAATCCTGAAACACTGCTGAAATAAACCAAGTAGAGCACAATCTTGCTTTGAGCTTGAGAGAAGTCAAAACCCCAAATCCCTCACTACAGACCTAATTGCCATGCAATGGTAGGTCCCTCACAACGTGAGCAATCTGCTACAAAAGATGATATTGCAACATGCACAAGGAGTATTTCTGGAATGTTAACACACAGAGAACTTTCAATATCCATTTTATGCCTCCTTCATGCAAAAGTAAACTGTATTTAAAGGCATTATACATGCTTGCTATGTAATTACATTAATCAGAGAAAGCTTCTTCTCTGTGTTCCTCTGGTGTTGCCATGGCAGCATCCCCATGTTTGCAAAGTGCAGAGCACCCATTCTTAATTATACTTACAAAGCAGCTACATTTCAAAGGAATACAATAAATACAAAGTTAAAGTGAGGATGCTGTACAGAAGTGATACGAACAAACATGTTTTTATCATGTCTCGATCTCATGCACACTTCACACCTGCTATTAGAAGGTTCTGCTTAATTCCTATCTTCCTTTTGTGCACTTATGAAAAACTCCAGATTTCTGCCTGCCAGAAAATGCAGTATCTGCTGCAGGCCCCAGAGCTAACTCTGCTTCTAACCTGGGAGCTGATCT
Source organism: Anser cygnoides (assembly GCF_040182565.1). Lineage (NCBI taxonomy): Eukaryota > Metazoa > Chordata > Aves > Anseriformes > Anatidae > Anser > Anser cygnoides. The sequence goes on along the minus strand of NC_089873.1, from coordinate 128,041,125 downwards.
TTATGAAACTGTAACAGCTTAGAGAGATTTTTGAGTTTGCACCAAACAACATACGGCAGTAGGGAGTGTGTGCTCTTATTCTCCAGTAACCAACACAAACACTATTGCTGCTCTCCATTCCCACCACTGCCCCAAGCACCCACCCAGCAGACACTTGGGGAGCTGCTCCTTGCCCATCTCAGTGCCACCACATCGTTTTTGGTGACAGACTGAAGGCTTCACCACAATGGGTCTGAGATGTCAGCATGAAGTTAATCGAGCAGAATGCATTTCCTATAGCACTCACGAATCGCTGGCTTGGTGCATCACACGCTACGTACACAGTCCTTGCTTCGTTGTGGATGAATAACATGGAAATTGCAGTTTGCATAGGAATTTGCATTTTTACCCCTGTAAAAAAACAAGGGATTCCCTCATTCTGAAATTAATGTTCCCCCCTGAAGATGAACAGAGCTTATACAGATACAGGATTGCAGATATGAATTATGTATTTTCTGGGGGTGGAATGTCATGCAATTTCGGTGTTATTAAAGCCACAAAGATCCATCGGGGGAGAAGTAATTAGAATATTTCAGAGCCCCAGATTTACATTTCTTAAGCTTATGAGCGAAATGAAATTGGCTGCCTCCAATTTACATGTCTGCAATCACACCATGAAAAACCTGTCAGATCTAGGCTTTTGGATCTGAAACCTCTGGGGAAAAAACAGGTGTTCTGGCAAATGGTGGTGTTGCTTTGGTGTCACTTGCACACAGCTAATTCTGAGATAATTCTGTACTGAGGTCTAGGGGGCACTGTGTTACTGCACGTATATGAGTGTGGATGGTAAAATCCATTGGATCCGACTTACAAGGCAGAAGCTTTATTTTTTCAGCTTATTTATTTCTATTCTGTCTTGCTTTCCCCGTAGGTATTTATTTTTCACCTTGTATGTAGGAAATAGTGCTGTTTTCACCTAGGTGTATGCACTCAGCCATAGAAAAGGGAAGCACTTCTGCCTTCTTAATGAACTGTTCTCTGACTTAATTAACTGGGTAACCAACATGGCTTGGACATGGCTGGCATATCAGGATGTGTGGGCAGTGATGTTTCCTTTATTTTAAAAGGGAAAATCATTCTACATGTTAGCCTGTGAGCTGTAGCCAGATATTGTGTTCTTGCTGACTCTGTTTGCCCTGTCCAAATAGATGCTGTAGTTCTCCTAAAATTGCAGTGACTTCTAGATTCCCTTTCCATCTAATCTGATTCCAGCCTGCCCAGATGTGTTGTAGCAGCCCTTGGGTTGCCCTGGCTGGGGCTGAGAACTGGACAGGAGGCTACAAGGTCATTGCAAGGCAGAAGCCAGTTGTTTCTTGCAGCACGTGCTGATTCTCAGCACTGGGCTCTGCAAAGGTATTTGCTTTGTTTACTCTGCCCAGAGAACAAGACTAATGCCAGGGTGGTTAGGACTACTAACATGAGGACTTTCCTTTTGCTCTGACTTGTGCAGGCTCACATTTCCAGAGCTTTTGGTCTGTGACAAATTTTCCCTGTAGATTTGAGTAATGTACTGCTGGAAGCAGAGACTACATAATGAAGATTGATTATTCTCTATAAACATTTGAGAATATGCACACACACACACATGTATAAGCATATAAGTATAGGTATACATATATATATGTCTGTTCGTATGCATATATGAAGGCTGTTCTGCTACTGTCCTTATGTAGAGCACAGCTGTTATATAATGCTCCCAGCCGGGAACAGAGAAGTAACTATATGACTAAGCAACAGAGTGTGACTTATGAATAACAAATTGTGCATATTCCCAAAGATATTCCTCTAGCTGATCTCCAAAGAAAGAAATCTGCAAAAAGAATACATCTGAGAATTCTCCCATCTCCTAGAGGACTATGAGGAGACACCCGAGGACAACAAGCTAATAGAAAAGTAGACAGAATTTATTCCATATATTTACATTGTTCCTTGTAGATTACTCACTTGGCTGTGGCAATGACTTCATATATTGACTCAGATGATTAACATGTGGGTCAAGAGTTTTCACCCCCTGTGCCACAGTGAGCACGGTGCTATTGAACTCAGGTTTGCAGCTGAAAGCAGAAAGCAAACCACAACATGCAGCAGAGGACAGTGTGAGGCAGGTTCAAGGCTCAGCAGGGTGAGATTTGGGGAATTTGCTCTCCTCCCCCTGCTTGACCAGAAGTCTGCATGCAGACACCTACATCTCTGTCACCTTGTGGAGTTAAAAAACCTCTCGCCTTGCCTGTTTAGGTTGTCTGTACCTCCTATATGAACTGGCTTCTGAAGAGGCCTCTGAACATATCGGGCTGCACAGCAAGGGCCCTGTGAAGCAATGGCATCAGCAAGGCAGACACTCCTAAAATCTTTTAGCCAGATCCTTGTCTAAAAGAAATGGGCAGAGCTCCAGTGCCACCAATAAAGCTGTGCCTGCTGACTCCTGCTGGGGCTCTCAGCCTCCTAATTCTCAAGGAAAAAAAATCTAATTGATAAAATAAGAGGGGAGGAGGGAAAGCTTTTAAATGTCTCAAAGATGATTTGGAGACAGAAAAGGAAGGGCCAGGGGCGAAGAAACAAGGGTGCATTTGAAATAATTCAATAAGCAAATGGGGAAAAAGATGAAAGAAATATCAAAGATAATGAGAGAAAAGGGTGATCATTTTCTATCTCCTCTCTGAATCCATATTTTGTCAAAGCTATCATGGCTTTTCCATGGAGACAACATGACCGCCTGATCCAAGGCACTGTGATTTAGATAAGACATCTGCCTGCAGTAGCATCCTTCCAGCCCCAGGTTCCTTGCTTGGCTTAGAGCTGCTCGGGTGATTATACAATGCCCTTATCTGCTGAATTTCTAAAATGCTCCCCTTAGAGCGGGTGTGCCTACACAAGCACCTCAGGACAAAAGGGACTGCTGAGCCCCAGCTCTCCTTTCCTGGCCAAACAAAGCTGAGTCAGTACAAAACACTTTCCAGTTTATTGCTGTCCTTACTCAGCAAAGGGGAGCACCCAGGGAACGATGCCATCAGGGACAGGCTCTGGAGCACTACATCTCTCTGGACAGAACTCTTAAAATCCTGTTCTTCTCAAAGGTGCAACGAGGCCAATTTTTTCTGCTGACCTTTTCATATGCTCACCAGTAGGGCTGCTCTGTATTTCCATTTTCCAGATCAGCTCTCCTGTCCACACTGGCTCACTCTGCCATTCCTTTGCTCCCTGGGACAATGCTGTATGAGCAATTTTAGGGTGTCTGCGTGCTCTTGACCTATAAAAAACACCTCTCCCCAGCCCACCTTGCTAATGAGGGTTTATTCTTTATCTTTTCCCATTCCTTTTTGCACTTCCCTCTTCTTTTAATTCTAAGGTTTGCTTCAGCCTGTCAGTTTCATAATTTGCTATGGTCTTCCCACACACACACTGACACTACCCCACCCACAGCCATGTGGAGAGGAGCACCCCTAGACATGGACAGACTTGCTTTCGGGGAGCCAGAATTGACCCCTCCGTAAGAGGAAGTTCGGTACAGTGCAATGGTCTGCCCAGTCCAGTATGATGCTGCTCTGAGCAGTGAGGGCAGGGTAACTGCAGCTGATGATAATTTTGTGGCTGATTGCAATCTGGGCAGACAGGTTTTGAGCAAATCATTTGGCTATATTTAATGTATGCTAATAGTTTTCACAGTATGGATACAACTTTGATTGTCATATTAAGCCTGAGTGTAAAAAATGGTAATAAACTACCCCAAGGAAATCAAATGAATGCCTATAGTTTGCCCAGTAATATTTCAGAGGTGTACCAAGTATTTGAGGTCCACCATCAAGGCGGAAAGGATGCATGTACAGGCAGGCTACTGAAATCATTAGTTACAAAAGAGCTACTACCTGATTTGGAAGGACTTCAAATATCTGGAAGATGAGCTCTGTGTGCATTCAGCATCCAATTATCCAAAGAACTAAAATGAGTGCACCCCATAAATCTTTCCTCAATGATATTTTTGTCAAAACTCATGATAAGGCAGCAGCACAGAGACAACAATTTGGACAACTCTTCTTTTTTATGCCTCGTTTCATGCCTCAGACCAACTCTTCGAGCTTCCCTGCAGCTGTCAGCTCTGGTGAGATTTATTCACCAGCAATAAAGATTCCAGGCATTCCCGAGAAGGGAACACGTTCAAACATTTACACCAACCTGTTCTCCTCTTCACATTAACTCTCATCTGTGCCCATGGCCCCTCTTCTCAGATCCATTCCTCTGTGACTTTTCCCTTCCTTAGGCAAACTAGTGACTCCACTTTCCTCCCATCAAATATTTTCGAATGTGACCAGTCTCAGAGTTAGCAGTGATGAAAATGTGCCGTATCAGAGACAGCAGAGCTTTTTGCTTGGGACTAATTTATTTTTCTCAAGGTGTGATTGCACTTTGTGGCAGAACACAGTTAAATCAGCTAACACGGAGCATAACTAATACCAGCTGAAGGAGCACCCTAAGTGGCACAGCGGTGTTAGCCTGGTGCTGCCAAGAGATAATGAGCCTTAAGCAGAGGACTGCACAAATGTGGCTGTCTTGAAGACCGAAATACTTCTTCTGTGTGGCTCTGTATAATGCTTACTGACTGCAGGGGCTCTGAACACACATCTCCTGCATGGTATAGGGATATGCTTCCCACCTGAGAGCAAAAGTGAAAAGCCACCTTTTTCCCCAGAACAACCGATCAAGCAGTGGGTGCTGCAATGCAATGAAACAAGTCAGTTGCTCATTAGTGGTGGAAACCAATTACCTAAGTATTTCTCTCTGACAGGTGGAACCCGCCACGCACCTCTGCCATCTGAACCCCCAAAATATGGCGGTGCTTTCCCTTCTGTAGAGCAATGGTAGGTTCTCTGTCCTCTATCCAAAGCCTGTAGAAATTAACCTCCAGCACATCTGTTAGGTTTGATTCAAATGGGTCAGCAAAAGCTGTTAGGGGACAGATAGACTGGTAGACGTGTGTATGCACACATACATGCTTATTCCAGCAGGCTACAATAAACTCTTTAACCAGGATAAAATATCAACTTAGAAATAAATTGCATGTTCTGCTCATGTTTAGTATAATTCAAAGCAGAAGAAGTTGTCCAAATATCCATTTATTGATGCTAACCAAGAAAACAAGTATAATGACAAAGGACATGTAAGCCCTAAGGAACCACAAGATCTTGCATGTATGTTATTCTGCTCCCTTCTGTTGCAATCATAATTTCACAAAATTCATGCAGTAAACATGTTTTGGGGAGGGATTTCAAGTAGTTCATCATATTATGGACTGAGAAATGAGATGGAATTTCTATGCAGCCATGTACTGGAGCTCTATTAAAGAAAAAAAGGCTGTAACACTGCAATTTCCTTCCTACACGGAATTTGTTTCCTCTTGCCTCCTTCTTATATCCAGGTCTATAGGAAGTTAGCCTCTCGAGTTTGGTCATTTCTAATGAAAAAATAAAAATTATCATCAAACACTCCAGTTGCTGTTTGTGTCCCAGCCTCCTTTGTGATTTTTTATGTACTCTTTATGTCAATTAGTTTTAGCCAAGACGGGTGGCCCTATGGCAACTAACAGGAGTTGAACCTTTTCTTCTATTGAATTTTTGGCTTTTTGGTAGAAATATGAACATTTCCTAGACCTTGTACATGCTACTAAATGCACTGATATTTTATGACCTTTCTATGTACTAGCATTCTTGTTTAGCTTGTGTCTTATACTTTGAAGAGTCATTTTAATGAAGAACTACACGTGAGAATATTTTTCTTTAGTTTCATGCACTGTAACGCATTGCTAGTTTTAAGGCAGGTTGTACAACTTCAGATGTTTGCTTTCTTAAGGTAAACAGGCACTTCTGGTTCTACTGTTTAGTTTGGTCCCAAAGTATTACCAGCCTTCCCCAGCATGATATTTACACAGAAAGAATGCAAACTCTCACCCAGCTCAAGTGATTTTTATGGTCCAGTGAGTAACAAGATATTAGTCACCGGAAGGTCTTTTGACCTCATTCATTTTTACCTTCTTTTCTGCTAATAAATATATTCTTGTTGTTATGAACTGCCCCATTTTTGTGCAGGAAAAGTCATCTTCCTGGAAAAGTCTACCAAATACAAGTCTCTTTCAGGTCATTACCTTGGAAGTTAAGACAAATGAATTGTGTGTTAACTCAGATACAAAGTTTTCAGAGAAACAAACAACAACGCAAAAGCCTGCACTATAGGAATATGGAAGCAAGGACATTGTACATGTTGGCCACAAGAAATGCTTTAACTCCTGTATCCTTAATCTGTGGATTTGGCATCTCCAGGCTGCTTACAGGAATCACCTCAGACCTTTTCCAGCTGAAATACAAAGAGAGCCATCTGGCCCAGACATCCCTGGCTATCGGAGGAACCCTGCAATATTTCTGCAATATGAACAAAGCGTAAAGAGAGGCAGGTTGCAAACTCCTTGGAGCTGGCACAGGGGAAGACCTTTTTACTTGTGAGACACTGTTAAACAGGCTACTTGTATAATCCCAGCTTCTCCCAAGGCCTCTGCTGGAGCAAAGGTCCAATCTGGAAGCAGCGTCCTGCCATGTTAGCAGATGGGCTTGAGTAAGGCAGCCAAAAGACCAGAGAAAAATAGATGCCTGTGGAGAAGTCACAGAAAAGGAGTTCATCAAAACTGAAGGATGTAGACAGCTGTTAACAAGTTTGTAGACTGCAGTGAAGAGATGTAATTATAACATAACTGCACACAAACAGGGAACTAGGATTAAGACTTCAGCAACAGAAAAGCAGTTTGTTTTTTTTCTAATGTGAGTCACCAACAGGCATCTACTGTTTTTTGTGAAAGCAGGTTCATTACCCTCCGTGGACAACATTGTGTCTTGTCACAAGAAGAGTCTAGGGTGAGATGCTTTTCACTCCAGACTGGTGTATTATCCTTGCTGAGACCATATGCAGCTCTGTGCTACTACTCAGCATGAACACAGCCATCAAAATCATTCTCAAAACCAGCAGAAAAATGCCTGAAAAGCTTCGGCTCCAAAAGCTTAGCTCTGCAGCCTCTGCAGTGCAACAGAATATTGTTGAGAGCCTCTAGCTATATGCTATACAGAAAAAATGGTAGAATTAATATGTTTGCCAACTGGTAGGGCCCAATCTGCCAATTTAACAGTCAGCTGCTGTCTATGGATAATATAAGTTGCTCTCCTGCTGCAGTAATTGTACATTCTAATAACATTGTAAGCTTCACCACTAAAACACACTATTTTGTATTTTTATACGCTTATTAGGAACTGTGATATTTAATTAGATATAGTACAAGCATTTTATCTTGTCACTTTTTCTGACAGAGATTGGAGATGTGTAACTTCATTGTCTGTAGATGTTTTTCCCAGAGAATCTCTCTTTTTCCCAAACTGTTAATCCTGCCACTTTTCCTCTAGTTTTTCCTATACGTATGCTTAGCTGGAAATGAAAACTTTATGAGAGTGCTTGTTAGGGCATTTTTAGTGAAGGCCATATCAGCACCCAGTGTATTCTGAAGCATTCTTGTACATGTATGGCAATAGAGACTTTGCCACAAGCAGCTAGTAATCTGTGAAGGAAATGAGAACTTTGATTTAAGTGCAAGTTTGTGTTTCAGGAACTAAGGCAGACAGGTTACACGAAATTGCTGTGTGCAATCCTCTTCAAGATGATATGCAAGCTTTCAGAATTGCCAGGGGAAGGCCAACAGCATCCTGGCTTGCATAAGAAGCAGTGTGGCCAGCAGGACTAGGGAAGTTATTGTCCCCCTGTACTCGGCTCTGGTGAGGCCGCACCTCGAGTCCTGTGTTCAGTTTTGGGCACCTCGCTACAAGAAGGACATGGAGGTGCTCGAGCGAGTCCAGAGAAGGGCAATGAAGCTGGTGAGGGGTCTGGAGAACAAGGCTTACGAGGAGCGGCTGAGGGAGCTGGGCTTGTTCAGCCTGGAGAAGAGGAGGCTCAGGGGCGACCTTATCACACTCTATAGATACCTTAAAGGAGGCTGTAGCGAGGTGGGGGTTGGTCTATTCTCCTATGTGCCTGGTAAAAGGACGAGGGGAAATGGGCTAAAGTTACACTAGGGGAGGTTTAGGTTGGATGTTAGGAAGAACTTCTTTACTTAAAGGGTTGTTAGGCGTTGGAATGGGCTGCCCAGGGAAGTGGTTGGGTCACCATCCCTGGAGGTCTTTAAAAGACATTTAGATGTAGAGCTTAGTGATATGGTTTAGTGGAGGACTTGTTAGTGTTAGGTCAGAGGTTGGACTAGGTGATCTTGGAGGTCTCTTCCAGCCTAGATGATTCTGTGATTGATTCTGTGATTAAAGATGCTCCATTTCAATGTCTTGATAAAGCCCAGTTTCTTAAGGGTGGTTGACTTTCATTTTCTGAGGATCCAGGTTTACGATGATGTTCTGAAACAGGTCCTAAACGAGCAGAAGAATCCAAGCACTAACATCTGTTCTGTAAGTTTGAACTATATATGTTATCTTTCTATAATATCTTGCCCATTTTTGAGCCTTTTCTGCCTCCACTGCTAAATAAGCTGCATTAAACATTTCCTACTCTGCCTTTGTTTAATAGGTCCCACTATTTTTAAAAAGAAAGAGATTTAATCTAACAAAGTGCTTAATTTTATGCACACCGGCAAACATATAAGCAATGCTGTTGAGGTGAAGGAGGAATACCACAAACTTACAGTCAAAGTGGAGTGTAGTGTTTTGCTAGAGTAGGCCTCAAGAGGGCTGCTGGTGAGGTAGGCTGGGAGATGACTGGATTTGCTCAGACACATCCCACCACTGCCTGTGCTGTGGGAAGGTGCAGCTGGAGCTGCTGGTGCTGGGGCAGTTCTCTCTGCACGGAGCCAGAACATGCAGAGTTCAGCCAGCAAAGGGTTTGTGCCCATGGGCAGGCTGAGCTGGTGGATGAAATACCCTTAAAGATGCCAAGCTGTGATATATGGAAACTCATGATTATTTAAATTTTAGACTGTCTCCACAGAGGGATTAAGACACAGCACAGCATGCTGCAATGCTACCCTTAGCCTGAAAGCAGCAGTCCTACTGCGGCACCTCTATCCCCTCCACAGTACAGGGCGGGACATGCACATCCAGAGGGCTCACTGCTAAGCTGCTGGGGGTCTGGGCATCTAAAGCAGGGTTCAGAAGACACTGGAAACACCAGAATTTCCAAAGTTACATGCTTCAGTGCCTACATCCTCTCTGGATAGATCCAGCCCTAATAAAAGTGGCTGTTGGCTGTTTGCTGCAAATTCATGTGGGTGTTTCAGTATTCACCTGGAATGACTGCTTCCAAAACAAGGCAATAATTCAATCTCTGTGTCAAGTCTCTCACTGCTGATCCCACCAAGTGAGGGTGCCAGCTGTTTTTTTGTTGTTGTATGTTTGTTTTTTCAGTTTGTGCTGTTCTAGGAATTGAGCTGCAATTGCTGGCTGACAGGTAGGAACTATTTTTACTTGTGATAAACCTGAGTTAATTTAAAGGGAGAACATTCATAAAAGTCTCTATGGTCCAACACACCATTCTCTGAGATATTCACACACCTCATAACTATGTAGTTAGTTACTTTTCCCTTCCCCAAACAGTTCACATCCACTCTTTTAAGCAGCAGTATCACTTATCAAATGATGCTAGGCTATTACCCATTAAGGGTAAAAAAAAACATGTTACTAATAATAGTACCCTGAGACCTTGCTACAGTTTTTGTTGTCATGGTTGCTGTTTGGGGAGTCCCACTGAAAATGCAGCGGAGTCAGAGCATCCTTGTCAGGGATGGGATTACAGAGGAGCTCTGGGAGCGTGCTGCTGGCATGTGGACATCCCCAGACTGGTAGTAAAGTACTATGTTTATAGTCACTGATGAAAAGGAGGGCAAAAAAAAATAATAAAAAAAAAAATCAAAGAGAAATATTAAGCCACTGTAAGCAACCTGAATTAGGCAAGAGTCATAGAGAGAAGACCAAGAGACCTGGATAGGAAAATTACTGAAAAATGTATAGCAATATCTGTCTTGTGTCTGTAGCAGAAATGAGACTGAGCTGGGAAACCTGTTTTGATGACATGCTGGGTGAGACTAAACTCTTCCCTAACCCTAAAGGAAAATACATACGTAAAACACTGCTCACTCTCTCTCTTGTAACACTTTCAGCCTTGCCTGTGCGTTTCTGCAGGTCCTGCGTTTTCAGAGGGGGCAGCACCCCACGGTGCTGATCCTGCGGGACCCCGAGCACCGTGTTGCCAAGGAACGGGCATCCTAGTGCTGAAATGGGGGAAGCCGCTCTGCCCTCCCACCGAAATGTTCCTGACTCACGGCGAGCACCAAGGCCCTGTGCTGAAGCAGCAACTGGTGGGCACAGAAAGGGACAGCTGTGGCCATGGCTATCTTCCCCCAGCTGTGGGGTCGGAAGGGCTGGGCCGGAAAATTTCATCCTTCTGCCCACAGAAAGTCCTCCTAGGCAGCACAAAGCTTACAGAGAAGTTGTGCCTGTTCTGCATCTCCTTTTCTGTTTTTTTTTTTTTTTTTTTTTCTTTTCTGGAAAATTCATGGTGGGAGGGACACAGAAATGCCTCCTCAGGTGGCTCTGCTTTTCTCATTAGCAAAACAAGGCACATCATGAAGGGTGAGGCTTAGCCCTCCAACAGGAGCTGCCCCAGGCCCTGTGTGAGCTCCCCGCACACCTCTAAAGGTGGTGTCATATGCGTGTCATATGGCTGCATGGCATTCACACCATTTGTGATAATGTCAGGAACCACAACACTATCCAGATCACATTATTAGGCAGAGATACAGAGCAACATAAGTAAGGTAATAGTTTAGTTGTCCAGGACACTGGCATTACTGTCAACTAATTATAATTTTGAAAAGACACCATATAAAAGGCTGGAGGGAACATCTTTTGAGGGTTTCTGAGCAGTGTTGAAGGGTTTTGAGGAAGAAGTGAGAAGATTTGGTGCCCTTTCTTTTATTTTTAACCTTTTCCTTTTTAAATAATTTTATAAATCTCTTTCCATTTTTCTGCCTGAAGTACATTAGTTTCTATGGAAACATTGTAGTCCCTTATGTTCATGGTGTTTTCTGACATCCATATGAGGAGTATGTCACTCTGCTGAAATGTAGGCATTTGTGTGGTGCTTATCAAGACTTTATGTGCAAGGGAGAGGATACCTTTACACTGGCATATAATAGATGCAGAAGTCCAGATACAGGGAGGCAGCAGTGACCTGTGCTGCAGAATTTAAAACACTCAATGCATCAATAAACACACTGAAGAAAAATGAGGGATTCACTGAATATTTTGATTTTGCCTATTTGGTGCAGTTATGTCTGTCTTCACCATATAGTGCAACACTACAACCTCAGTGAATTAATCACCGCAGAGTCCAATGATGTAACTCATTCTTCCTGTGACAACATCCAATACTGCTGAAGGAAAGATAAATAAAAGAATCATGTTGTTTCTGTCTTCATGAAAAATAGAAAATTATATTGTGACAAAATGCATAAATAAACCAAAGCCATTGGTTTTCTAAGTATCTCATTCAGTAACATAAAACAAGCTTCCAGTGAATGATTTTTTGTTGTTATTGCTGGTGTTGGTTATTTTTATGTTTTAATCAGGCTTTTATGAATCTATATCTCGTGTCTGCTGAAGAATTAGTGAAATCCTTCCTATCTGAAGTACGTTTTAAAAAGAACTGCTATGGCAGTTTAGGAAATTTAGAGAATAAATCATTGCTGCACCTTGGGCATACTGTAGAGTGAGAGTGCATCTACAGAAACCCTCTGGCTGCTGTGCATAAAGACTGCAGTTTACAAGGTGGCACTCTGCTCACCGAAATTAACATAACGTAGCTTCTTCCACCGTTTTTATTTTTTATTCATAATATTCAGAACCATAGTTTGAAAATTTATTATCATTTCTACCATTAATTTCTTCTATCAAGACATGGAAATCAGCTTCCTTGCACATGCCTATGCATTGCAAATTAAACTGTCACAGGAACATTAACCTCTGACGTACAAATCAGTTGTGTTACATATGATACCACCATACTAACTACCCGCAAAAAGATGTAGCGATATGGCAGATAGGATGAATTAACCCTAGAAAGCAATTGAAACCATGAAGATTTCTTTGCTAAGAAGCTATAACAATGTTGGTAATACTATCACTTGTTACTGACAACACAAATAAAAAATTGTTTTCTCATACTCCTCCCATTGATGCATAGGATTCTGCATACTCATTCTTTTTGAAACATAAGTAGACTTCACGTTTATTTGATGCATCCTGCCACACAGGAAGAAGCAATATTTCCTCTAAGAACAGAGCTGGGAGTGACATAATGTTTGCTGTTATCCACATTTCCCTGTCAAACCACCTTCAAGTGCTCTTCTAGTGGATTTAGTAAAATCTGTCAACTCTGACAAGAGCTTGGGATGAGGAGACACAAAGAAATGTCCTGATGGCATGTGGTGTGACAGCTCAGCCTCTCCCAAAGTATCCGGCCCTCCTCAGCAGAGCAGGGCAGAGCAGGGCAGGGTGGAGGTCTTGTTTAGCCAGATGAGAAGGTACGGTCAGGGCTGGGTTCCCAGGTGGTCTGATGCCATCAGGACCACTTGTGCTGAAAGGATGCCTTGCTGTCAGTGCAATGAGGGAACAAGGGAAAATACCATACAGGAAAACCCATTAGCACTCTGCAGTTCCAGCTTACTTTTTGCCATCTCCTCATTGGGAGTGTTTTAACGCCCAAATTTTCAGCATAAAACCAAGGAATCCCACAGTACAAACAGGCCCTTGTTATTTCAGGTCAATGTTAATGGAAAATAAATAAATAAATAAATAATCTTTTAATACGGTGCTAAATGAATCTAATTGCTAAAGATATGGGGTCGAGATACTAACAGGAACAAGACTTATTTTCTTTCAGGTTTTGATGTCATTAGGAAAACAAAGACCCTGGTCTGACCCCCAGGATAAAGCAGGCTGGGCTGGTTCTGGCAGCTGGGTAGTAAGCTGAATGAGCATTTTTATCTGATGAGATATAACATTACCAGCTAGCCTTGGTTCATGACAGCACTGGCACCCAAGCTGTGGTCAGCCAGGAAAGAACAGTACTGCAAATCCCTTTAAAATCTTCAATGAGTTTATATTGCCCTTACTTTGCCCTGAATCTCTCCACTAGGCAAGTACTCACTTACATGCCAGACTTAATACCACTCTTCATTAAGGTTTTTCTGCAGTTTATCATAATGTGGATGTTGCTGGAGCACTGACCTACCATGGTTGTAGGGAAGAATATGATGAAAAAGCCATTATGTTGTATCTGTTTTGCCCAACGTTGCCTCTGCAGTGGGGTAAACCTACTGTAAATCCATTTTAGGTTGAGAAGCAATTTTTCAAGGGGAATGGTAAAATAGCTGTCCTGATGAAGGGAAATCCAGCCTTGAAGTATGGGGCTGGCAGTGCTAAGGGATATAACTATTGCCGAAAGTAGGAGTTATTTTGGCAATACTTGGTACAGTAAGCCCCACATCATGGCTTCAACTTCACCTCTTTTTTTCTTTGTTTTGACCTTCCAAGTAGAGCAGTTTCTCAGTGGTGTAATGGGTCAGCTAGAAAATAAAAACAAACAAACAAACAAAGTAAAAGAGAAATGAGAAATATGGAAGGAAAGGAAATGCTGAATATTTATCTTGGTGTTGTCTCTGGGAACCGTTCCAGATCTCAGCTACATGACGTTGCATCAGTAGGGGAGGTAGATGATGCACCTACAGTCTTTCTGAACTATTCCTATCATCATTGCCTTCCACTTTCAGCCTAGGAGAACGATAGCTAAAAAATTTCTGAGGAAAGGGTGTGACTTTATCAAGGTCTGTTTTGAATGAATTCCATAAAATGCCATAGGTAACATTACCAGATTTTCCATAACATCCCAGAGCGAGGAAGGTCGAGTATATTTGTGTTTATGATACAGTGGGTTGTCCCTCAAGATCATCCTGTTAACATTCGTTGCTTATGGCTATTGAAAACAAACCACATCTCTGTCAGAACTGAGGATAATTCATCCTATTTAGTTTACATTTATTCGACTATCTGTAAATAAGTCATTTTCAATTTATTTACTTTTAAAGATAGGTACCAATTTATCCTATCTTAGAGCTTTATTCTGTCACTTACTGCTATAACATATGCAAGTGCTTCATGCAAAATCTGTAGCAACAGCAAATTCCCTGGTGGACTTCAGGGAATCTCTCACACATTTTAAAGCCAGATCTGTGCCTGAGGAAGCTACTTTGGCTGGTGATTTTGCTCTGTTTCATCCTGGGAGAAGTGAAAGAAGCTGAGGACTAAATGGGGCATTTTAGTTGCTAGCACTACAACTGGAACAGAGGCTTTTCCTTGGAGGATGGCTTCTTAACATCAGGCTCAGCTCTCTGCACTGAGACGTTGCTCCGGCAGCAAACACCCTTACGCAAGTCTGGGGTTCATCCCACATTTCCTCTCCAGCCCTCTCACCCCTTCTGTCCCCCAGGGTTAGAGCTGTCAGCACAAATTACGGCGTAGCTGGGGCTTAGTAGATTCATTAACTGATTTGAAAACTGAAGTCTAGGCATATCAATCTTGGTGCTGGACATTGACTGAAACCAGAGCCAGGTTGGGGTGTTCACAGCAGCTGCAGGCAGGAGGTCAGTGGGCAGCAGGCTCCCAGCTGGAGGCAGCCTGTGGAGTTGGTTTGGCTTTGGCAAGTCATTCTGTGTCAGCAGGGGTGAGGCAAATGATATGTCCAAGCCCTTGTCAAGATTACCAGCAATGAGGACATTCAAGAAAGCATTTTTTTATGGTTTATTCAACCTCATAACCCTTGTTCTGTGGAGAACCAGATGGAAACCCAGGGCCTTGCACCAGGTGGCCAAGTGAGAGCCTGGTGCTATAGGTAGCAACTGGGAACAAAGCCTCGGTCTTTTAAAAACGTCTCTTTCTGACCAGTATCACCTGAATCTTGTCTGGGGTCAGCTTCAGCTAATTGTTCTTTTGATGTTTTAATAGCTTTTGTGGTATCAGATGTTATCTATATATCTATGTATGTCTATATATCTGTGTCATCACCAGATTATATATATATATCATCACCATCATCCCAAGGTACTACAGTATGTTGTCATTTCCTAAGGGTTTCTTATAGCTTATGATGAGAAGACAGATTACTATAAATATTTTTAGGATTTTAATTCTAAGTACAACTGTTTTTCAGTAGGGTTATTTATTTTTTTTTCCAAAGGCTCTGTTCTAGAGGGTATAGCTCTAATGTTTTTCTCAGAGTTTTGCAGGTGTGCTTGAAGCAATCTCAGAGAGAGCCAATGTGGCACAGAATAAAATCGAAGCAGGAAACTTCTTTTCTCACTCCTTTTGTATTATGCTAATATTTAACTGTAATTTATCAACAAGCTTGCACAGACTGACATGTTCTTGGAAATGTGATTGTTTTACAATATCCTTTCAAAGTAGGGAATAATGTTGATCAGCTAACGGCTGGGGAATAGTCCCTCAGAGAAGGCAAGTGCCATCATGACCACATTGGAAGAAGCTTCAGACAATAGTAGTGGAAGGTTGTGCCCTAATTTTCCCTAAATCCTTTTTCTTCCAAATGCAAGAGATTTGTAGGGTCACTTTCTGAGAGATGTCTGAGCTACTGTGCAAGCAGATGGGCATAAATGACAAACACTTAGCCCTATCTGTGCCTCTCACCACACAGGTTCTTAAAGAAGAACCCTCACCAGTCAGGGCTGCAAAACATGCAAAGAAAAAAGGAGCAATTGAGCACCCAAATATCTCCAGTACCAAGTGTTATTTTGTATTGATTCAGCCAAATAGCCTTACATTGACTCAACAGGGTTTCAACTACGGGATGAGCTTCTCTAGAACATAGGATAGAATTCTGGCCATAGAAATATTGTTTTTACAAGCAGCTTTTTGTTGCTTTCAAAAGGCAGAAATATGTGTTTTTTCTTTGCTGGACAACTGTATTTTAGGCACAATATTATGAAAGCATCAATTTTTACTGCTTTGTGGTATATGGGAATTTTCATCACCTTGTCAACATAAACCTGAATACTTTGCTCAAGAATTTTGAAAAATCAAAGAGCCCGGCCTTTACTACCAGGTGCTATATGAATATGATGACTGCTTTCTAGCAAGTATATGCTTCAGTTGACTTGATTTTCAGCTATTTTTATTTTCTGTCTCATGGTAAGGCAAAATGTATATAAGAATACGGGTTTCAGCCTATGTGCTTAGAATTTCTTTTAGTGGTAATAGATGCGAAAACCCAGCATCTCTAATAGAGAATCAGTAAGCAATACTCAGAGAAATCCAATACCTACAGCCCACCTAAAAAAGAAAATAGCATCTAAATCAGTATTCTCTTCAAAATAGACTTGATTTTTTTCCAGTTCTATTTAACTACACTTCAAACCCCAAATGCTAGCTGTTAAGATTGCTCTAATGCCACAGTCTGTGAGTAGGAGATGGATCCTTTTGCAGTCTCCAGCATGAGCATCCTTCAAGCAAGAGGCTGATGCCACCACTTGTGTTGTGCATGTGCCCTCCACTTTCTATTTCACACATCAGTGCCAGCTGTGATACTGAATTGACCAAAGGTCTGCTTAGGAGCATGGCTTGGCTGGTTACAAAGCAATGTACTGCAGCGAACACATCTATGCATACAGTCCTGCCTATGTTTGTTACCTCCTGAAGCCCCTGCGTAGCAGCAGCTTCTTGTTGGTGCCCTCCCCTCATGGAGGACCAAGTCAGGGCATGATGGTTAAAGCACGCCGGCTTCCCACCAGCCACTGGTATCTTCCTCCCTGCCCCACTTTCCGCAGGGCAAATCTTTTGGCTTGTTGCTGCCTTTTGATTTCCAGCTTGGAAAAACATCTTGTCATGCAGCTGAGCACAAGGTGGGTTTTCCACATGGCTCTAACATATTGCTCAGTCTGAGGGTTTTAGGGTAATACATTACCAAGATATTGTGCTTCTTGCTTGTATGGTGACCTTATGCACATCTTTCCCTGAATCTATGCTAAGTAACACCAGAATAATCATCCACACATCCTCCATACTCATAAGTATATTGTAGACTTCTTTCCAAGTTATAAATTGTGTACTCTGTGAGGATACCAATTCCAAATAGAGAGCATATACACAGTCCCTAGCTCTATAAACTGGTTTCTACCATGGCCTAACAAGCACCTTAATAAAATGACACAGGAGGGCAAAGAAAGAAGGGCAACATCCTGAAAAGAATACACTTATACAGGAAAGCAACTGTTGTTCATTGCACTGTATATGAAATATTGATGAAAAATGGAATAACTTTTTAATATGGTGCTGTTCAGACAAATACAGTGGTCCAGGTACTTAAAGGATTTAAAACACAAAAATGCTCTCAAGACTTCTAGCACCTGGACATGTCAGATGTAAGCAAGACAATCTTGGCAGGTAGCTGAGATCCAAGACCGGGGGTAATACATGGCATTTTTGCGGAAGTGCGTGAACATTTAGCTAGAACTTTGCATCTTTCTCCATGTACTATTCCTTCTGAAAAACATCTTGTTTTCCAGGGCAGGTGGAATGGAATGGAATGGAATGGAATGGAATAGAGTAGAGGAGAGTAGAGTAGAGTAGAGTAGAGTAGAGTAGAGTAGAGTAGAGTAGAATAGAATAGAATAGAATAGAATAGAATAGAATAGAATAGAATAGAATAGAATAGAATAGAATAGAATAGAACACAACACAACACAACACAACACAACACAACACAACACAACAGAATAATTGGAAGGGACCTGCAAAGATCATTGAGTTTGACTGCCTGGCCACTTCAGGGCTTACCAAAAGACAGAGTATATTATTGAGGGAATTGTCCAAATGCCTCTTGAGCACCGAAAGAATTGGACAACAATCACCTCTACAGTGCATCAAACAGTGGAACGAGGTGGGCATATTCCAACAAATGAGCAGAACCTTATAAAAATACATTATTGCAAAGAGTGTTTAAAGAGGGGAAATCCTTCTCTTGACTACAACAGAGCTTTGTACTCTCCTTGCTCTGATCCAGGCTCCCACTGATTTCAGCAGGGGTAGGATCAGGCGCTCCCTGTACTTTTTTTTTGCAGTTGTTTGCTCATCTTCCCAACACCTCACTGAAGTTAGATAGCTTTAGTGGTGCAATGGTCACCAGCTGTTAAAGAAGTCCAGGCAGCATCTTGCAGATGAAGGTCCTCCCCAGCAGCTGCCAACCCCACAGCGCAATAATGCAATAGTGTAATCATCTGCCCCACAGCATTATGTTGGGTAGGAAGCAGAAAGTACTGCAGCCTACTAGAGAAACCTAGTATGTAGAAGGAATTGTTCTGGCCAAAATTAGGCCAGAAAACTTTTCCTAATTGCTCTTGCTGTGAATTGTATGTGAAGTGTGTGGTATTTCAAATGCCTTACTATTCAAAATGTCATGAGATTTGTGCTGACCAGTAGCAGCTAGAAACTCAATTTTACATTTTTACTGATTCCTGCATTATTGCTGTTGTTCTTAATTACTTGCAGTTAAAAAGCACTGAAGATCAGCAGTTTATTATACAAATGTACATGACCTATTGTTCCAAGGGGCCATCGTCTCCAAGTATCCAGCATCCCTCTGTCTCTGCACTGCTACCAGTGGCAGTTGCACGACTGTGAAGAGGATTTACCTGCTCATGCCTCAGCATCTTCTGGCCACGAAGCAACTTACATTTACCTTTGGGGTGGGATTCACCTCATCCAAGGCTGGCTGTGTCAGCAGGGCACCTAGCCTGAGCTTGCCCCTCTGCACTCCATGAAGAAAGAGGGACATTCAGAGGGCAATTTACCTCATCTGTCTTAAATGCCATTTCCAGATGATGAGTCATTCTCCAAAGGACCATTTCTTTCCCTACAGACCACAGGAATCTAAGTGACTGCCCATCCCTCCGTGTCCTTAGAAGCACTAAAATAAATAAATAAACAAACAAACAGCAGATCATAACAGAAAGGTCTATTGGTAAAGAAAATAGCTGGATCTCTTACTTTTCTCTTGCTTTCAAGCAAGACACTGAGATCTTACAAACTTGATTCACGCATGAAGCCAGAGCCTGTATTTAGCCAATGGCTTTTGGAACTTTGGTTAAAATGCAGCAAAATTGCAGGAGAGAGGAACTGAAAGATAGAATTTTGTAATGTTAAAGGGACATATTAAATACTGTGGAAATTTTGGCACAGTCTGGTAATGTAATTTTCTATATGCTAAAGTAATTACATAAATGGCTCTTTTTGTGACTTACACCTGCTGAAAGATACAAATGTACCTGTGTGGAATTGGGGTTGTCTGTCATTTTTTTCATGTCCTTTGGTTTTCTGGCAGCTCTCAGGCATTGCACTGATAATATGTTCCATTAGACTCAGGATCATATTCTACGCTGAACAAAATCATACTCATTGTGTTTACGCGGAAGAATCGAGGTATAATATTTTTGTCTGAATAAATAAATAACAAATGCATGCACAGCACAGACTTTTGATGAATGACACTCTAAAGGGCTCTGTTACTGACTACAACACTTCAGTTGTGATTTTCATTGCTTTCCACAGCTGGAACTTTACATATTAAGTGTTTCAAACAGGACATCTTAGTAAGAAGATATACCTCCTCCAGTGAGTCTCTGAGTAAGCTGTGGTGCAGACACATTTGCAGAAAAATGCACGTGGACATCTGGAGAATCAGAGATGCTCCATGTGTCCAGGCCAGCAATCAACCTACTGAAAAATGTGTCCTGCTAATCTCTTGCAAATCACTACTAATCTTCCTCCCATCGCTTTTGAATACTCTGCCTTTCAGATTCTTTTACAGCATTTGCTACCTTGTTAACCATTTGATCAAGCAAAGGTAATTTTGCTTGGTCATCACAGCTATTTCTTCATACTTCAGAGATGCATGTGTATTATTCGGGAAAATTATTTTCCAGCACTTCATGGTGTTTTATTTTTCATTAATGAGTGGGTGAATAGAATGTTCTGTCCTAGCTACAGACTGCAGGAGTTTCCTTTCTGTTTTATCAAAGAAGAAAAAATGTTTATTAAGGGGGTCGTTTTTCACATTTTCCTGAGATAAGAACACAGATTATTGAACTGTAGTTTCAGCATAGGTAGATAGAAAGTTGGTCTTTTTCTCTTTGCAATAGAGTACAAAAAAAGCACGTGGCCACATCTAAAATATTCTAGTATCAGAAACTTAAAAAGTATACTAGTTCTTGTTCCTTAAATAATAATAACAACAATGCAATATTATTTTGCTTTAAAGACTGTATACCTATGGATGTTTAAGGACTGGAAACTAGTCTGTGTGTGATATTTGATGGAATGGATTCCTTCTGCATAGCACTCAGTGACAGGGAAACAAATTGCAAACATGCCTATAGCTTCTGAATTACCTCTTGGGTTACACAATGAAAAAGTACTGTGAGATGAAGTATCACTGTCTTACATTATGAATAAGTATCAGAACATAAAGCATGCAGTCTATTCTTTAAAACAGTGGCAACAATCCAGCAGTACAGCTATGCCTGTGCTCAAAGTTATATACGTGAGCATGTCTTGTGATTTACAGCAAGAGTACGCTTAAGTGTTTTTCCAGGTTGGAGCCATAACCTCTGCTCATTCATATTGCAGCAGAGTTGCTACCTCTCCATGTTCTGTGCTCCCATGCAAGAATTCATGCCAGATGTTACACATTCGTGTCTTTCAAGTTCTGAAAATGGGAGGTTAACCAAAATTAAATTGTGCAAATTAGCTCAGATAGAAAGGAGAGAAGATTGTTATTTGAAGCTGACAGACAATGTGTCTGCACTCTGGGAATGAAATACAAGTTTAAATAGGAAGCAGTAAGAGGAGATAAGAGAACACAGGTGTGTTGTATGTTACCTAGCAATGAAAGACCTCTGTGATATGGGAACAGAGAATTTATTTGGAAAGGGTGAAAATCGTTAGAGAGGCATGTACTGAACAGTGGCAAAAAAAAGTCATAACTTTTCATCACAAATAATCCTGAAGTTCCTTGAACATTTAACTGATGAAAATTGGACAGCTCAGAACTGCAGTCTGGCCATGGCAGAAGAGTTTAACACAGCAATCTATGCAAAACGGCATGGCATCTTCAGAAGAATAAAGCTGGGGTTGAAGTCCTGCTTCTACTGAAAATAAGTCTTTGACTTTGACTGGGCCAAGACCTTCCCTGGGACTGTATGTATTGACTGAAGGGCTGGAGAAAATGTCAGGCAGCAGCCCCAAATCTGTAGGAGCATGCTGAGCAGCAGGGCCGTGGTGCAGACCCACATGACCGGGCTGCATGGTTCCCCATTTCCATCCACATACTTCGTGCAGGAGAGCCCATCCTGGGCAAGACTGCCCAAGTGCATCCTTGGTGAATGCGCGTATGGATATCCGCTGTAGCCCTGGCCAAGCTTGCATCCACAGAGCATGGAGCTCGCTTTCCAGGTGTCTGATTCGTGTGCTGGCCTCATCCCAGGCAGGGTATTGAAGTGAACTTCATGGGGAGGCTCTGGGGAAGGGACCAGCTCAGGCAAACAGAGTGGAAATGCTGCATTGCATTATCCCCAAATTTACCATCGGTAAATTCTCCTTGGCTTCTTTGGGGCATCTGGGAAAGGCCAGCCACAGACTGTCTTTGAAGATTCATTACTGTGAGCTGAATGGTTCATTAATCACATGGCACATTCTTTCTTAGAAAATCTGAGACATGTAAAGTGGTACTGAAAAGGTCACACTATTTAATGTAGGATAAATAAATGTGATCTTATTTTAGTAGGAGTCAATCATATTTCAGTGTTTTTAAGGCAAAGACTGTGTCAAGTGCCAGAATCTTTAGTGAGCACTTCTGTTTATTGTTTTATGTATCACAAGGAGAGTAGAGAATGACTTCACTGGGAAGAAAAGTACCAATAATATGTCAAAATAATATTCACGTCTTTCTCAGATATACCAGTTTTTCTTTTTCCAAGTAAGTGAGTTTATAAAAACTAACCCAAAGAAATCAATAAAAGGGAGCCTGATGTTATGAAGTCTAAGACAGAAGCAAAATACTCAAAGAGAAGGAGTAATACAGCTTGGAAATAAGGTAAATATATATTTGTTTACAGAAATCCTTTATGCTATTATACAGTGAGTTAAAATGTGCATAACAGGTAACCAAAAAGGAGAATTTATTAATACATTTATGAATTCATTCCTTCCCCTCTTTCAAAATCTAATTATATAACTGACTATTCAAGTTGGAATATTCAAGGCGCATGTGGTACAAACTTTTTAATAAGGTATTAAGAGACTTTATTCAAAATGCCCAGCCTAATTATCAGACTGGTCAGCTCAATAAACCAGCTACAAATTGCTTTTGAAAGGAAGTTGCCAAACTAAACAACTCTGGAAAACCAGAACAGATGCTCTCTGGGCTAAACAATCTGGGTCATTTTTGTAATTACACATTTGCATGAGAATCAAATCATTGTGTAGAATAAAATATTTTTCGGACTGTATTCTTTGTTAGTCATTAAGTTCAGTGACCCGAGTGGCTCTAACAATGGGCTTTTCGGCCTTTCTCTTCCACAATGTTTCTTCAGTGAAGTGTTTAATTATTCAGTTAACCTGCAAAAGATAAAAAGGGCAAACAAAGCCTATGTGGTTACTATGTAAATAACATGCTGGCTAAGTAAATAATGAATAATATGATTTTATTTATTAATTTATTTTTTTTTTTAAGAATCCAGGAAGCTTAATGTTCACCTCCACAGGTTAGAAATTGCTCATCTAAACATTTTATGAGAGTTATTTTCTCTCAAAATCTACCAAAGGAAAGTAAATAATATACGTGAAAATTTAGATTGCCCCATAAGCAAAATCACATTAAGAAAAGACTCTGGCTACTTTTCCTTCCCCAAGCCTATCAATAACACAAATAACCACAATTTTTCCGTATTTGCTATGCACATATCATTCTGTATTTTTGTCTGTATGGGTAAATCCCACCATAAGGTAGACAAGTAAATTACCAGTGTCTTGTATTGACTAGCAGTAACTTTCCTTTCCACAAAGTATCTTTGATATTCCAATAGCTGATGGGTAGGGACAGGAGGGAGAGGAAAGGTGGAGAGAGAAGAAAAAGGAGATGGGTAAAGAGAAAATACATAGCTGGAAGAGACAGGGCAAAGATCCGAATCTAGTAAGGCTTGATATTCACTTGAGTTTCACCTTGTGATTGCAGACTAAAAAAAAAAGTCTTCTAAATATTAATATTTAGTCCATTCCTACAGTACTGTAGTATTTAATTGGTGAGAGGACGTAATGTTCTTCTGCTTTCTATCAAAAACTTATGTGCTTTGCCCCTGTGAGACACATTCAGACATTCATTCCTTTATTGAAATGCTTGCTTTCATGTTTAGCCACTATGGCATCAAAAAAAAAAAAAAAAAAAAAAGCTCAAATGTTGTGGGTGTTTAGTTTGAGATAGTTTTCAAAAAGGTCAGTATGCAGAAGGTGCTAAGAATATGCACTGTGTTTGACTGAAAATACTGAAAATGTGGTGGAAGCTCAAAAAAAAACCCACAACACAACAACTTAAAAGAGCTTGTGCTGTAGAAGTTATAACAGCTTAAGAGTTTGGAGAAATAAAGTATTTTAAATTCTATATATAAGATTCAAAAAAAGTAAAATTTAGTAAAAATTTGCAGTCATTGATTCATTCTATAAAATCTCTCTCTCTTTTTTTTTTTTTTTTCTTTATCTCACACTCTTTGCCCTCCCTGTCAATCGAGTAAGTGAAGAAATTGAAGATAGAAGAGGAGGAGGAAGTACTTCTTGCTGGAAATAAGTTAAATTCTCGCTCACTGGAAGAAAGTTTGCTGTTATTCTAGATTTTTTTAGAATATTCTGTGATAAGAAAATAATATATTTGAAGATGTAAAATGTTACATTTATTTATGTAAGGGTCCTACTTTTCATTTGCATTTCCATCCAGGTGGAAGAGGGGAGGAGGACAGAGGAACATAAATTCCCCTAATTTCAAAGTTAGTTAATATGTCAAACATATCAAAAAACATTTTCATGATTTTTCTAAAAGCAGTATTTCCCCATAAAACTCTGATATCATGATATTTTCAAAATATTCAAATTTAAGATGCCAGATCTTTCAACTAACATTTTTAATGTTTTGAGAAGAGTTCATTTGCATGCCTACCACTGAACTATCATACCTCAAGATTAGAGACTCCAGGGGTTTAAAATGAGAGTAAGATTCCAGCTGAACCCCTGTGAGCAGTAGTATGGTCATGAAGCTGCCTTGGTAGCTATCACCTGTCCAGAGGTAGCCATTTCCCCAGCAGCACTTCCCAGAGATGGTGTACCACTGGGTACATAGGTGCAGGGCAGCTCTTCTTGCTGGGGCTGAACATTGAGGTCTTCCCAAGTTCAAACTGCACCAAGCTGGTTTAGTTTGTGGCTCCAGTCTTACATGCTGGGCAATGCTGCAGCCTGGGCTGGCCTTTCAGCTGGTAGTGGTGATGGCAGCACAGCCCCACTGCTGTGTTGGCTGCTTTTAATACAGCAGCTCTGGTCATCTTTCCTCTTTCTGCTCAGTCCTTAAGCAATTTGTTGGGCTCAATGGCAGAAGCAATGCCTGTTAGGGAAGGAGACTCTGCCACATTGCTTCTGTTGGCTTAGTCCTAAAACAAATTTAAATAGGATTTTTAACGATGTGAAAGACCTCTGTTAGAAATACATTAGAATGTATGATGAACTGCCTCCACCATGCATACAAGTCAGAGTGTGAAGTATTTTATGAGCTCTGCCACTTTTAGATCTGTGTGAAAATACAGTGATCTGTATGTATGCATGGTGATCTGGGCTGCTTAAATAACCAAACTGTTTCTTCAGGGAGAAGTCTGAAGGTACAAGTAAAAAGAAGGCTGAGAATATAAAATCCACATGAAAATATGGGATATACTGTTTTAGCATCACCTGTATCTAAAGTAACTACAATAAAGAAATAAATACAGCTGTGGTACGTCAGGCAAAAAGATACTTCGAAGAAGATTTCTGCATGAAAATAAATTAAAGATTAGTAAATAAATCTGAGGGGATATTTCAGATGTAACTTCTATC
Organism: Anser cygnoides; assembly: GCF_040182565.1. Lineage (NCBI taxonomy): Eukaryota > Metazoa > Chordata > Aves > Anseriformes > Anatidae > Anser > Anser cygnoides. The sequence goes on along the minus strand of NC_089873.1, from coordinate 128,015,812 downwards.
CTTAAGGAAATGAAATTTTTCCAGTAAGGACCCTCAACATCTTCCATAAATTTGATAGACACATCCCACCTCTCCCTAGATTTAGTAGGACACTGAAAAACTTTCTCTTTTCTTCATCAGAGCTAAAAAAAATATCGTTTCTGAGATGTGCCAGAAATTCCATTCTTCCATAGATTTTCTTTTCACCTACCATCAGTATTGACCCACCCCAGGGGAGGACTCTGTCCACCCGTGCAGCCCTGTGGCACAACATCACCGTGGCTGGCAGCAGGACACAGTCTTGGTGCTCAGTTGGCAAAGGCTGGCAGCTGAAGCCTATTGGTCCTGCTTGGTCTGAACTCCCACTGACCAGCCCACAACTTCACTTTACCTCGCTTTAGCAGGCTTTTTCTCTGGCCAGGTAGCTATGGCTTATTTGCCTGATGTTGCTTGTCACTGTACAGTGCCAGCATAGCTGTATGGCTGCAGCACAAGGAAACAGGGAGAGAAACATCTGGTGGGACAGCCAAGGATGCAGCACGAGGGGTACCTTGGGGAACAGAAGGTGGTGCACAGGTTTGGCACTGGAGACCACAGAGCTATAAACAACCCACCAGTGAGCAGCTTAAAAAATGCAGACCTGGAGCTGAACCAAAAGGGCTTTAGAGGTAACATAAAGGACAAAGAAATGGTATCTAATATAGGTAAAAGTCTCCATGCATAGCAAATTTTGATGTGAAGGAGAGCTCAGACCAATTATGAAAAAGCACAGGTGTAAAAGCATGTTAGCGAACATATAAAAATGAAAGCAAATAGATCCTAGAGAGAGGAAGACAAAACTATCAACAGGAAGACCAGATTCCACCTGTGAAGGATTCCAGATGCCAGCAGCATACATAGACATATTCTTTCTTTTTCTGTAATAGCTATATCTGGTGTAACAACAATTCTTGGATTGGACTACTAAGATTTCAGTTATACTAACAGTAAGTTCCTCTTCTTATATATAATATGTGCTACCCCTTTGCCTATAGAACGAGATACTGAGTATAACAACTAGCTTCCCTAGACCTGAGATAAGCCATGAAAATGTTACTTGTTAGCAAGACTGAAATGTAGTCTCTTACTTGTTAGTTTAATAGGAAAGACGAAACATTTACAGCTTTTAACCTAAAACTCGTACCAGCTGACATTTCATTTGCATGTCACAAAACTGAAAGGAAATCGAGGGCTCAGATCGTCAGGGGAGCAAGTGGGTATTGCTTTTTAGTTATGTGAAAAACACAGAGCCCTGATTTCAGGCCCTGTCTCTGAGACACGCAACTGCCTTAAAAGCCTGGAGTCTGGCAGGGTGACAACACTTACCCTGAGGGTAGAACCACGCTGCTTCTGGTCAGTGGGAATTTTGCCACTCATCCCTGCTGAGGTTTCATTCAAGAAAATTTCACTCCAAACGATCCATTTCACCCTCAAGAAAATGGGGAGGAGATGAGGAGATGAGGAGATGAGGAGATGAGGAGATGAGGATGGGGCACAGCCACTCACTCAAGCTGGAACACCCAGCCTGGTGTTGCTCATTGGGACTGAGCATCCCTACTGTCCTCTGGGCTGGAGGAAAACACACAGGCACCATCCAGGGAGGTGTTACAGCAATGCACAGCAAGCTTGAGCTGTTGTCGTTAGGATTTTCCAGCCTCATTACAGTGACACATCTGGGTGCGTTAGATCAGCTGATGCTACAAAACACAGTTTAAATAAAAAAGGGGAAAAAAGAAAACTAACAACAGCAACAACAGCAACAATAAAACCGACCTTGAAACAAGTGAAACGTATCACATGCAGCTGTGATAAAGGAGAGTGAGATTTGATGTTCCAAAATAATGTTGTTAAAGCTATGGAAGTGCCTGTAAGAAAAAGTAGAGATAGTTGTGTCACTGAAGGAAAAAAATCCACTAGGTATGTATGTACACGTACACATCTGCCTGATTAGTTTCCTTTAGATAATGTGATATGCAGGAGTAACTTTAATTAAGCTTCAGGTTAAAACACATATACATGAGTACATATACGTAAAGACATTTTCTATCTGTTTACCATTAGCAAAGCATTTTAGCTCTCTATGGACCATGAACATAATATTTTAGTTCCCAATAAAATAAATTTAAATAAAAAAGGGGAGGTTGCTGGCCTACTTCAGCCAAGCTACATCATCCAAAGATGCAGGCCTATAGAGCAAGAATGAAGGGAACATGGTTGACCTCCTCAAATCAGGCACACTTCATACTGCAAGGGAAAGCTCTCTCATTGTTCTGGGATAACTCTAGTGATTGTGGGTTCCCAAAGCATGCAGCTCCATACTGTACTTTTCTACATTCTACTCAAGCACACACAAGCCCAGAATTACTTTTGTTGCTTTGTCACATGAGACTCTGTCTGTTTATGGTCATGGAGTATTGCCTCCATCTACCCAAGCTTAAATTTTCTCAGAAATTAGATGCCTGAGTCTGAGTTATTCACAAGTGAATCCTTTTACAGTCTGTTGAAATAAAAAGTCATTTCCAGAGGTCAGTTCCTCTTCCTTTAAGATAGGTCTTTAAAGCAAATCACCCTCCACCAGAAATGCTTGCTTCTCTTAACTGGACTTTGAAGGTGACCAGCTCAGACTGAGATGTCAAGAGGTTGCTTCCTTAAAGCTTGGTGAGATAGAGGCACCCAACACAAGCTTGCCTATAGCGTTGCATGGGGTTGTTGTGCTCCAAATGCAGGACCTGGCACTTGGCCTTGTTGAACTTCATACAGTTGGCCTTGACCTATCAGTCCAGCCTATCCAGATCTCTCTGCAGAGCCCTCCTACCCTCGAGCAGATCAACACTCTTGCCCAACTTGGTGTCATCTGCAGACTTACTGAGAGTGCACACAATCCCCTCGTCCAGATCATTGATAAAGATATTAGAGAGAACTTGCCCCAGTACTGAGCCCTGGGGGACACCACTTGAAATATCATGGGTTGTGTACAACTGTGAAGACAGCTGTGTATTGGACTGTTTAGCATCCTCTAGCTATGAAGTTTTGAATTTATAGACATACTGCTGTAGTCAGTTAATGATTTTGGAAACTCAAATTATTTTTATACACAAGACATGTTCTGAATGTGTTTTTTTTATGATAAAACTTCCCGTTTTCTGTGAAATTTTCCAAATTTATTTAAAAACATTTGTGTGATAATTACAAGAAGTTCAATTCTAAACAAGTTATGTGACATGTTGCAGCTATTTCACACATACTATTAAAAACCCTCCAGCATCTGAGCCTTTCAGTGGAAAATAAATCCCCATGATCAGTTAGAATTTTAAATGATAATTTTAGTTTCCATTGATTTTTTTTGTGATTAAAAATTGCTTTTTTTTTTTGTAAACAAACATAAGAATGCTTTAATGCTACTAATAATAACAATAATAAACAACTTATTAGCTGTACTATGAAAAGCACAGAAGAGACTCAAACCTTTGCAAATGGTCATTTTAGTAACCTTTTATTAGCATGTTTTTAACACATCCTTTTTTGGCAAATTTTCTATGAATTCTGTATTATGCTGTTGCATCCATGGGATGACTCCCATCACTAAGCTAAATGCTATATAACATCTTTAAATACAACCGTAAGCTTACCATAGTGGGAAAATATGATAATCTCTGGTTGGGAAACTCATTTTATGGAGTAATTCAGGACAGGGGAGCAGAGCTCAGGTGTAAACTTGGTAAGGACACCATCTTAGCCCAGCCTCCTTGACAGCCCAAGCTGCCACAGGAGAACAGGATGAGGCCATTGGTGCTGTTTGCACTAGTGGTAAACATTCCAGTCCATGTTGATCCATGTGTCTGTCCATGTTTATATGCATATGTGCCTTGAATATATGTGTGTGCTGTGGGGATTGCCTGCTTGGCCTTACAGCTGGCTGGACCTGAGGATATGTGGCAGCCTCACCTCTGTCAGAACCTGCCACATTCAGCAGATCCTTACTTTGTCCATTGCTTTCCTCTTACACACAAACACAGCACTGGTATTTCTTCCTCCTTACCACTCATTGCTGCAACAACCTGTCCTCTGGCGGGAAGGCAGAAGCTGTAATCTCCCCCAAGGCTGGTGTGGTTGTTTTTTTGGCCTCATCCTGTTCTCCTGTGGCAGATCAGTATGGAAACCCATCAGGGGAAAATTTATATACACAGAATCACAGAATCATAGAATGGTTTGGGTTAGAAGGGACCTTAAAGATCACCTGGTTCCAACCCCCCTACACCATAGGCAGGGACACCTCCCACCGGACCAGGCTGTCCAAAGCCCCATCCAGCCTGGCCTTGAACATTTCAGGGATGGAGCATACACGGCTTCCCTGGGCATCCTGTTCTAGTGTCTCATCATCTTCACTGAAGAATTTCTTCCTTTAATCTTAATCTACCTTCTTTCAGTTTAAAATCATTACCCCTTGTCCTATCACTGCATGCCCTTATAAAAAGTCTCTCTCCATCTTTCTTAAAAGCCCACTTGAAGTATTAAAAGACCACAATAAGGTCTCCCCAGAGCATTCTCTTCTTCAGGCTAAATAACCCCATCTCTCTCAGCATTTCTGCATAGGAGAGGTGTTCCAGCCCTCTGATACTGTTTGTGGACCTCCTCCAGACATACTCTAACAGTTCCATATCTTACACTAGGACACCTCCAGTACTCAGACCTTCACAGACACATGTAGGCACACACATGCACTATGGATCCCCCCAGTAATGGACCTTAGATACTTGGTGCATCCAGCAGCTGATTCCTGGCTCCCTTGGTCCCCCTGTTGCCTCAAGCCCAGACACACACGCACACACACACACACACACAAATGGGTCTTTCTAGTGGCTGGTCCAGGCTTAGATCTACCAGTAGCCAGCCCCCATACAGCACCGTTTCTCCAGTAACTATCCTGTACCCCCTGACCCCTCCAGTAGCCAATGCACAGACCCTCTAGTCTCTCCAATATCCAAACCAGGCCCATGACTGCTCCTATACTTGGCTTCCAAGCCACCTGAAGCCACTGACCATCCCACTGGATAGTCCAGCCTGATGTTCGCTAGCAATCACACGTTGACACACTCAGCCTCACATACCCCACTTGTGACACCACAGACACACATGGTCTCTCTGTCCTATGATTCTTCTCCAGTTGCTGGAATTCAGACCCCCCATACACACATACACATGCATGCAGAACAGACAGTCCCTCAGCCAGAAAAATAATCATAAGTTGAGATTAATAAGGAGACAGGACAGACTGCATTGATTAGGTGCAGGGCATGGCCAGACAAAGTAACATGTAACCATCCTCATTTATCCCTCTTCCCTCTTCTCTCCTATATTTGTTCCTCCCTAAACAGTGAACCTTTCATTCCCCTCCTTTGGTTGCTCCCTTAAGGATCCCATAATAAGTCTTGCACAGTCCCCAGATGCTCCTCCCCTGAATCCCATGAGAGGTCCCACCCCAGCACAGGCAGTGACCACCTCAGTCTGCAAGGGGCTCTGAAGAGCCTCCCCCAGGTCCGATGCCCATGGTTGTCTCCTCGGTCATGGGGCTGGTCACCTTCTGTGGCAGCCTGGGGAGGGGTGGGGACTGGGGGCTTTTCTCTGGTGAGGTTCCTGGGGACCTCCTGTGTTCCTGCATGCTTCTGTGTGCCTTCGTGTGTGGGGAGACAAGCCCTTAGCTACGTAAGCTATCAAACATGTGCCAAATTAATTCCAGATAAGTGAAAACACTGGGAGCAACTCTCTAAAGAAGGAGAAAACACCAACACAGTACTTTCTTCACTTTTCAGTCAGATGAAATGCAACCGGAAGGTAGTCTTTAATTGTAAACAAAAAGGAAAAAGTGTATAGAGCATGGCATTTGGCACACAGGAACACAATGCATTCCTAATGCTAGAGTTAGTTCAAAGAAAACCTAAAATTTGTATAGTATGCAAAATTTATATACTCTGCAGTGAGAAAGCTGGCACACCACACTACCTGCTAACACTAACATATCCCATGTAAGGCAGAGGGAGACAAACCCGCTCCAGGCTGATCCATACTGCCTTCCTAAAGAGCTCCCCAGAGCAAAGCATCCTCAGAATCACAGAATCACAGAATGGTTTGGGTTGGAAGGGATCATCCAACAGATACAGATCATCCAACTCCAACCCCCAGGAAGTGTGCACACATCCTGTTTTGGAGAGACCTAGCAGGGTCATACCAAAAGAAAGTGTGAGACTGGACTAACAGGGATGGTTTGAAGGAAGAATCTGGAAATAAGTTTTGAACTTAGGTTGTTTGACAGCATAGATGTGCCTGATGGAGTTGGTACAGTTTGGAAAAAGAAAAAGAAAAAGAAAAAGAAAAAGAAAAAGAAAAAGAAAAAGAAAAAGAAAAAGAAAAAGAAAAAGAAAAAGAAAAAGAAAAAGAAAAAGAAAAAGAAAAAGAAAAAGAAAAAGAAAAAGAAAAAGAAAAAGAAAAAGAAAAAGAAAAAGAAAAAGAAAAAGAAAAAGAAAAAGAAAAAGAAAAAGAAAAAGAAAAAGAAAAAGAAAAAAGTACTTACTCAGCTACATTCCAATAAAAGCTCATTTCTATTGGAGAACTAGTCCTAGTATAGCAAGTCTTTTTATTATTATTATTATTTTTTACTTTGAAAGCAGAAATATTTAATTTTGCATATTTGTTAAGCAACAATTATAGTAATTATAGTGTAATTACAGTTTGCAGTAGATTCCATATTAGTTTATTAACAGGGAAAGTTATTTGTAAAAGTAGCATACTCTAGGCTCCCTGAACTAAATGAAAAACTGTAGGCCATGCCTATTATGAAGGCATGCAGGAAAGTTAATCAAATAAAGGTGGAAAGTAAGTAGGTCTAAACTGCAGGTTGATAAATGCCATATGGGTGCTGTTATGCAGGAGTAAAGTGGCTTTCATTTTCTGTACCTTAATTCTGTTTAAATTGCTGCAAACTCTGGCCTCTTTATCCTGAAAGAAAACATATGTCCAAGGAGTTTAACATGCTTGACCTTATGCCTGTTAACTTCACCACTTCATTACCCATACCTTTCCCCAGTCTCCCCACCCAATCTTGCCATTAAAACAACTTTTTCTCTTACTTACGTGCAAGCACAGCAGTGTCCTCCAAGCAATGCACGAGCTATGCTCTAGCCACGCAGCACACTTCTAATGTGCACCTTCTCCCAGGTTTGCATGTGTTTTAAGAAGTTTAACTCCTAAAGAGAGCAAGGGAACCAAGAAAATGAGTTCAAAGGAGTCTGGCCCTTTTCTGTTCACCTTCTCTGAATTCATCCAAAGTGACTTTTTCTGTTACATAATAAAGATTCCATATGTACAATCAAAATGTACATCAAAAAACACCATGGCATTCTCAAAGCTGACGTCAAACAGCACTAAGCACACTGTTTTCTGGCCCTCACCTATAAAAAACTCCTCAGGAAGACAAGCTGTATGTTGTTCTGTTCCCCATACAGGACTGCTGCACCCTCTGCTCTTTTTTTTTTTTCTTTTTTTTTTCCTGGAGACCCAGCAATAGGACCCGATGGAACAGCACGGAGCTGGGACAGGGGAGGGTCAGGCTGGGTGTTAGGAAAAGGTTCTGCACCCAGAGGGTGGTCGGGCACTGGGACAGGCTGCCCAGGGAAGTGGTCACGGCACTGAGCCTGCTGGAGTTCAAGGAGCGTTTGGACAATGCTCTCAGACACAGGGTCTGATTTTTGGTGGTCCTGACTGGAGCCAGGATTTGGACTGAATGATCCTTGTGGGTGCCTTTCAACTCGGGATAGTCCATGGTTCTGTGATCTTACCTGCACAATGCCCTTCAATGTTCAGAGGGGAAACACTTTGTTATACACTGCTTCTCATTTAATTTTCATGTTTAACATTGTATCATATTTCTCACCATTTAAAAGTATGGGAAGTAATAAAAAGAAAAAAAGAATAGAAAAGGAAGAGCAGTAAACACAAACTGATTCATAGCTGAGGTACCAGCCTATTGCCCAAACTGTCTGGCATGTGTTTGATGTACAGGATGATGAAAAAACATCTCATAACAGCCATTTCATTTGTGTGCCTTTAAATAGGGCAAGAATATTCAGGGAATGTGCATCACCACTAAATAATTCACTCATTGCAGGTCTTGTTCCCTGGAGTACAAAGGTAATACTGCCTTGATCTATTTTGGTGCAGGACCAGCCATGGTTCCCCACCCGTGGCAGGAATGCCACTGGCATCACACAAACCACTTCCAAAGCTGTAGCCAGGCGGCCTCCCTCTTCCTATATGGATGCTAATTTGAATTGCTGAGGGAATTGCCTGCTCAGAGGCAGGCACCAGGAGCTGTTTATGCAGGCATCCACCCCCTGGCCCAGCTCCAGCCATTCCTGCCTATAGCTGGCTGACCCTACATGTGGACAGCTGGTTTGGAAGATGGGGTGGTAGGCGGGTGGGCTGGGAGGCTGGCGCTGCAGTGATGCATCCAGGCTGATGCCGCAGTCTGCTCCAGAGGGCAGGTACTGGGAGGGGATGCGGACAGAAGGGGTAGAGCCAGAATTCTGTGTCAACACCAGTGGCACCTACCCCATCTGAATGTGAGCACCCCTACTATGCAGCAAGGATTTCACAGCACCTTTGAGTGACTGCTTAGAAAAAAAGTGTAAAGATGAATGATAAAATCTCTTCCTTTGTGTGACTCTGGTTGCTACACAGCTCCATATTTTCATTGCCTTTAAGGAAGTTTTACGTTTGCTATGTAACCTAGAGGGGAAAAAATCCAATCCTGCCTCCTTCGGATGAAAAAGTCTGAACTCCATGGATACTGTTGCTATAATACATCTTCATAACTCTGTAGCTGGACTCTAGCCTCCCTTTGAAAACAGGCCTTTGATGAGAAAATCTGGCTTTTTTGGAAGCTCCAGAATTATATCAGAAAAAGCACAGAGTTACAATTTCTCTAAATAATCCCTTGGGTTACATTACCACAACTTGCATCTCATAGCAATTTTAGATTATTTAATATAACTACATAAAATATCTTAAGCTGTGCCAAACTGTTGTAGGTCACCTCAAATTCAATCTCTAAGGAAACAGAAATATGCAGGGAACTTATGAAAGAAAGCAAGCATCCAGTGTCCAAGCATCTTATAATCAAGAGGCTGGAAGAGAAGAAAAAAGTGTAAAAGTGAGATGGAAGAAAGCAATAAGAGTTAAAAATATTTGCAGGGATACCAAATATTTGGAAAAAAATGAAGACTTGGAGGAGTTCAGAAGTGTTGCATATCTTATGTCTTTAGTTTTAGATTTTTTTTTTACACTTCTACAGCTAGAAACTGTAAAAAATGAAGACATACTTATGAGGCACTTACTGTACACTTGCTGCATGTTGTAGCTGGTATATGGGTCAAATAGGCACACAGTTTCTGGTGGAATGAAAACTTGTATGTGAGTGTGGTAGGGAGGGCTAAGCCACCATACCTTCATTTCACACAGAGTAGAGGCAACTGTGGGCACCCCTCTCCTACTTCTTAGTTCCCGGTGCACCACGGTGACGTTTTTAGGAGCAATTGGCCTGCGAAGGCAAGAAGCAGTCAGCTACAGGGCCGAGAGCCAGGGCATGGGGGCTCCCAGCTGTGCGTACTGCACAGCTTGCCTAGCCTGCGTGTGCCATATTTTCCTCCTCCACAAGAAGAGGATTATAAATATTTCAGATGAATATCATACATTTTCTTGTATTAATGCTCATACTGCCTGAGATCCCTGGATGAGAGGTGTTACATAAATATGAAGAGAGTGACAGGTGGTTGTGTCAAGCACAAGGACAAATAGAGTAAAAAAGCTTTTAAAGGCTGATTCCAAATATGCACATGTGCATGCATGCAGAAAAAGAAAATCTCAAGTTGCTCAAGACATCAATGTACCTCTAAAGAGTTGGTGGGAGTTAAACAAGTTATTCACATGAGTACCATGAAGGAATGCAGACTGGAAACAGTTAAATGAGTCTGCCTGCTCTGTTCTGTGGCAGGAGCATAAACTACATGCTCCCTGCATTCAAATGTCAGGTTAAAAGACCTGGTGCATAAATTTGGATACGCAGTTATGGAAATATACTTCTGGAGTCTAGAAATGGTAATTCACTGGTCAATCCTTCCCCAACATAGCACTGAAAAAAAATAACCTGTCCCCAGTGCTAACTTGCTATTGAATATGTGATTGATAAATGCCAGCCTTATAGAATTTTTAACTCCTGTGAACTACTGTGAGTGCCTTGAATTGGGTGGAAATGCACACAATCCTTTTTTACAGTCTGACATAATTTTCTCTGATGCTTTGAGCTCCTTTAAGTTGCCACTTGACTACAAATTATAATACACTTGACTTTTCGTATATAAAGGATAAATACCTTGAGATATTTCGAAGCTTTATTCAAAATGCAAGCAGTGCACTGAATTAATATCAGTGGAAAAGAAATCTTTGAAAAAATCCAGTGTTTTTGTAACATAAATGTTTTCTTTCCTCTTTTTACTCTCTGAAAACATAAAATAAGAGGATAATATATAACATTGTTGTTATACTACTGTATTTGCACAATGTTTTGATACATATTTTTCTGTTGAAGTTGTTACTTTAGAAAGACCTGATCTGACTGACAGTGGCTTCTGATGCATTATGACGAAACTAACTAATTGACTTTTAGGAGAAAAAGAGCAGAACAATTTATCCTACTACTATATATCTTTTTCTGGGCAGAAAGGTCATGATGACAAAGTAAAAAAAAAAATTGAAAAATTATATAACTTTCAAAAACATGCAAAACCCACATTACTCTTCCCTATGACAACCTTGTGGCAAAGATGAGACTAAAACAAACCTCAAGATACTCGATATTAATAGGCAGTGATGAACGATAGGGTTGCGGCTCTCCGCGCAGGTGTAAGGTTGTTCTGGGGAAGGCAGGGCTGCTGAAGCCAAGGCACTGGATTCCATCGTCCATAAACTTAATGCTCACTTGCACAGTGCTTTGAAGTTAATGGAGTTATTCTGGAGTTAATTGGGTTTAACTCAGAGGACAATTGGACTCACTAGAATGAGTGCTAATGCAAAAGGCTCTGGAGTCAGGCCTGCATTGCATTTCAGAGAGATTAATAGCACAGAGGAAAAGGACCTCGCAGGAAGAGAGAAGGATGGAAGGTGATGCAGAGGAAGCATGCCCCCTCTTTTGAATTGGCAGCTGTATCACACACGGTGATGGGAACAGGAGGCACTCAGCAGATCTACTCCACTGGTGCCAACCAAATATTTCCTCAGTCTTTCATCACAGAAGCAATGAGTATAAGCTAGGATGAATAAAAGAGAACAATCTAAGTGCTTAGCACAAGTTACCATCTGAACAGATGTGGGATAATGATTACAGAGATCAGAAATAGTCCTATCTGATGCCTAGAATTTATATGTGCTACTTTGCTAAAAAAGTAGACCCAGAAAAACAAACAAGCAAACAAAAAAACATTTTTTATATGTTGTTTAAAAATCTCTCTCTAAGTTAAAAGACCATGTCAATTCTAACTTCTCATAGTAATACCATATCAGTTGGTCAAAATAATTTCTATGATCTCAAAACAAGAACAATACCATCAGCTATACCCTAAATTCTTTCTGCGGTTACTGCATGCATTTACATAGTAATTGTATTTACAGTACAGTATGCAAGCCCATATAAAGTGCTCCGAATAAAATTCATCCCTAAGAATTTGATATCCTTCAAATACATGCATATTAACCAGCAAGGTTTTATCTTTCACATACTGACTCATTTCCTCCCTCAGTAAATGATCACTGTGTAGCCCATTGAGTTTCTCCATGATTATTGGCAGCTATAAGAAAGATTTCTTGCGCTAACAATGAGACAGGTGCCATGGATATTGGGATACATTCACATTGCTTTATCCATTTGTGAAGAATTCAGCCTGTAATTACTGGAGATGGTTATGGAAATTTTCTGTAGAGTGCAGAAGGACGTGTCAGATGTAAAACCTGTTCAACATCCTCCCACTTTTAGCTGTTACTTTTCCTCTTCTGGACAGAAAGAAAGAAAAAAAAATCCCATGTGATTGGTAATTTTTCAAATACAGCACATTGAGTTCATCTTACATTCATTGTTAGGATTACCAGCAGGGAATACATTTCTTCTTGGTCTGAACTATGGACAAAGGCCATACTTTTGTTTGTTTAAGGCACACTGTATGCTTTTGATTAGCAAATACTGCTGCTGGCTGCCAAAGCTCTTTCATCAAAACAAAGATGCATCTTGGTCATTCAGGTCATGATGACCATCTAAGTCATTCTAAAATTAACTCTGAAGGCTGGAGAAGCCAGCCTTTCCTACAGAAACCTGTACCTCGTTCTCTACAAACTTCTGTGTTCTCTACAAACTTCTGTGAAATTTCACAGCTTTCCTCTGTTCAACACCTGAGTATAATACAGTGTGTTGCAGCCACAGACTGGGTATAAGTACCTGTAGTGTGAAGGTGACACAGGTGGGATGGGGGGATGTAAAACAAGCAGGGGGTTCAGAAGGCAGGCAAGGACTATGAAGACTTTTGACTCTCCCAGAATCACTGCCTGGCACAATATGTTACCCCTGTCAAACAATTGGATCTGGCCAGGTGGCCATGGGGCTTCTGTAGAGAGACTCCACGCGTTCCTAAAATGTTACTTTCAGATAAAGGTTTCAGGGAGGATTTTTAGCTGTGGAATCATTGTGGACTTTTCATTGCTATTGGATTTTCCAAAAGTCAAGATTGATAGAAATGTATTTTTTATCTGGGGACAGTAGACCAAGTCCATTTCTGCCATATGCTGACTTAGTTCTGAGATTGCTGACTTCCAGAGTTGACAGATGCAATCCAGTGAATTTACAAATAATGTCAGCTCCAAAGAGGAAAATGTAAAATTCTGGCGGGTTCAAGAGACAGCAGGTGACTTGCAAGGAAAGGGAAAGTATACAAATGAATTACTGCGGTACTTCCAGACTCTGACCTGACTTTCAGCAGTCCCATTAGGCTCATTCCAGACTATAGGCAGGATGACCTCTTTCTAAAAAGCCATATGACCACATTTGCACAACTGGAACTTGCATCAGTATAATGCACTATGCAAGCTCTGATATCAGCCTGTGCACAGATACAAAGCATGTCTTAGATATGATGCAACTCCATTTGGGTATACAACCATGTACGTTGCAGCAGTGCAAACATAAATATGCACCTGTGCTACATATCTACTTCTGAAAAGCTATTTGAACAAATCTGGATGTGCTAGTGCAGTTTTCCAGTGTAGTCTGATAACATGAGAGGAAAGCTTTCTTTGGAAAACCCTCCTTCAAGAGACTGAAAGAGCCACAGATATTGATGACATCTGGCTAAAACACAGGACTCTTTTCTATCGTTGCTTTCTCACAGTAATAACTTTAATATTAATAATAAAACTAGATGAGTTATGTGCTTTCTCCTGCCTGTGTTGAGCAAGAAGAGAACCTAAGATCGATATTAATTAGATTATGTGGTAGACTCATTTAATTCTCTAAAATACTCAGAATACTACACAGAAGAACACAGTGGAAATGCCTTAGAAGATTAGATTAGATAGGTGAGATACCCAGCTGCCAGTGGGATTAATAGAGTTTTTAAAATTGGGATGGTTGGAGGATTCTGAAATGAATTTGTGGTTTACATTTTTGCTGAGCAATTATTCTAACAACGCTTGAGAGCTCTGCCAAAGTTTCCGATCTGTGACTCCTATTTCCTGACTTCCCAGTGCTCTTATTTGCTGATTATAGAAAAAAGCTTCAGGAGATCTCAAGGCTGGGGCAGCACTCAGGATCAACAACGGTCTATCTGCGTAGGAGGATGGCCAGATTTCAGGTGGGAATTTTAGGCTGTGAAGCTGGAGGCAGCTAACAAATGAAAGAAAATGGTTTTGCCTGTAGTGTGGTACTGTCTATTTGTCCTCCTACTTTGTGAAGCACAAGTGTGTAGGGGTACCTTGTGGGAAAATGAGCTGTTGTGAGAAGAGGAGGCTCAGGGGAGACCTCATCGCTCTCTATAGGTACCTTAAAGGAGGCTGTAGCGAGGTGGGGGTTGGTCTATTCTCCCACGTGCCTGGTGAAAGGATGAGGGGGAATGGGCTAAAGTTGCGCCAGGGGAGGTTTAGGTTGGATATTAGGAAGAACTTCTTTACTGAAAGGGTTGTTAGGCATTGGAATAGGCTGCCCAGGGAAGTGGTTGAGTCACCATCCCTGGAGGTCTTTAAAAGACGTTTAGATATAGCCCTTAGTGATATGGTTTAGTGTAGGACTTGTTAGTGTTAGGGCTGAGGTTGGACTAGATGATCTTGGAGGTCTCTTCCAACCTAGACGATTCTGTGATTCTGTGATTCTGTGATTCTGTATTTCTAGTTGATTATAAACCCTTTCTCTGAGCCTGTGCTTAGATCACCTCCTGAGGTTTGGGATTTATGACACCTGCAGGACATCCTTAGGTGTTGGTTGCCAAAGTATAGGGATTGGGACACCACTAAAAACTGTCCAAGCCCCTGCCCAGCCCTGGTTCCACTGCTGAAGGGAACAGGTGCTCCCTGCCCCAGTACAACATTGACTCTCCAGTCAGAGCACAGCAGAGCATGAATCTAGGCCCAGCAGTACCAGAGCATGTGACATGAGTTTAGTCTCTGTTGCTATGTCCCCAGTAGTAGATATATCAAGGTTTTGGAACATTTCCAGGCATGAGAATGGCTGTGCTACCAAACTGTTCAAATGGTCCCTGGCACAGCTTGGGTATTAGCATGGCCAGGAATCATTCAAAGTTTGCATGCTGCATACAACCACTTGGTTTTGGAGGCAAAGACTGTGCAAAGCTATGAACATGAGCCATTCTGCAGTAGCTGATACTAGTGCTAGAGAACGAGGCATGTTTAATTCAGCAGAGTTCAATTCAGTACCCCTAGTCCACCAAGGAGGAAGAAAAATAGCATCAAGCAAGCTTTTGTTTAGCACTTGATCTAGAAGTGTTCTGTGAGGAGCTTTCTTGCTTCACTGATTAATTAAAGTTATTTTGACTCCTTCTCCATGGCTTAATTTCTGTTGAATCACTTCAGGTATTTCAAATCCACCCTGTCCAATCTATCTGCCTTCTTAAAATCCTTTTCTTCTAAAGCCTGTCCATGTTTTGGATTTCTTGGCTTTGATGATAATATACTTACATTTTCTCACTTATTTCCTTGCAATTTCAATATTCTTCCATATCTTCCCACTTCTCTGGTTTCTCACTCTTTTCAACACTGTTTTAAAATTTCCCAGTCTTAATTTCAGCTCTATCTACAGATTGATCCATATATACATTTCCTCTTATGCTCCCTGTTTTTCCCATTTTATCGTAATTCTTTCTGATTATTGTCTTGCTTCCTGTAGCCTATTCCCTCTCATTCTGCTTCACACCTTTTATAATACCACCCATTCACCTTGACCTATAATTTCTATGTGGCTACTTTTCCTTCATTACTACAATTCCTTGACACTAGAAATGTTCCTTCCCATGCAAAAATAGTCCTTATACTTCCTTTTCAGAAAACAATATTACTTTGCACTTTTATTTGTTTCTTACATTTTAATCATGTCCAGCTTTAAACAGCAGTAGAAAAAGAAAGTTAATGGCACAGTGGTATAGAAAATTCAAAATTTCAACACTACCATGTTATCTAAACATTTCACATATATAAGTAAGTCTAACACATACTCTGGTTAATACAAATCTCCAGAAGTCCTTTAGATTTGACCATCAGCCTCCCTAATTTCCCTTTGGTTTCAATGTCACACCCTTATGGATGGACTATGTACAGGCCCAGTATAGCTCCAGTGTGAATGTGGGCATGGATAGGATGTTTCATAGGAGTAGGACTTTAGGTCACAAATTTCTCAAGTTGTAAGCATGAAGCTTTATGTAAATTTATGAAATCTCAAATAATGTCTAATCATAATAATATCAGGGCACGTCAGACCATATTCAATTGTAGCCCAGATATGCTTCTTTATGCCAGGAAAATTTGAAAATAGGTGTCTTTTTTTTTTTTTTCTTTTTTTTTTTTTTCTTCCTTTCCACTGAAACACATTTGCAAGTAGTAAATGCTTCTTAAGGCTGGGAAATTCGGGACTATTTCCATAACAATGGGTTTTAGAGAAAGTTGTCAGGTCTGAGAAATAAAGCAAACCTGTCAAGTTTCCCTGGTCATTAGCAGCCAAATTGTTCCTGCCCACTTCATCTACAAAAGCTGACTGATATGAAGTCTTGTGACACTGGAAGATTTATATTCTCTTAAATTTATTCAGAATAAATACTGTCCATGCAGGATAGAAGCCATACAGTATGAACAAAGAACATGCTATATTTAAGAGGACATTACTGACTTGCAAGACATATGGCAATGCTTCCTGAAGTCAGAAATAAAATGTAATACTTGTAATACAGCATGTAATACTTTCTGTACTCCACCAAATTACCAGGGAGACAGATTGTGCTTTTCTGAGTATACTGACAAATGTCCCTTCTCATTATGGTTTTGCCCTTTTTATATTACCATATCATTATTCTTTTTCTTTTGTATTACAGTGTGCAATTTAGATAACTGCATTCTTAGGCAATTCCAGAACATTGTTTTATTTTCAGAATTGTTGAGAAAGTGATCAGATATTTATTATTCTTTTGCTAATACAAATTCATCACTAAAAACATACACCTCAAAGGGAGCAGACCATTGCATTCAGCCAAGCCGCCGACTACTCCAAGGGTCACAAAATAGCATTTATAACCAGAAATAAAGTGTGTCACTTCTTTCTAATAAGATTTCAGAACTGACTCTCGTTGGCAGCCATTTTACATTTGTGATGCTAATAATGAGTGGGAACCTGATGTTAGTAATTAGTAGCTGATTTCTTTTATAATCTTTTCTAACAATTTTAGCACAGAAGCATGCTTTCCTCAGGTTTCTTGTTGTTTCAGACAGGCACTTGTGTGGCGGTTGCATAAAAGCAACTGTAGCCTGGCAAGGTGGCTGAACGAGCAAACAGCCTTCTCTAGCTTGTGCCTAAAATAAGAAAGCAATGAGGTCCACCTAATACCTGTGTGTGTTTATTTCCACAAAGGACCAGAGAACGGTCTGAGCTCCAAGCTGTTCTTTTCAAGTGGCAGCATCCCCCCACCTTTACCCAAAACGCTCCCCTAAAGACTCTACACCCACAGGGGACGCATCCATTGCCCCCCTGCTTCAGGTGCGCACCTTCCCCACTCCTCTCCCCTGGGCTGCTCCACCATGAAGCTGCCCACAGGGCCACAGCCCTGCACTCAGGGACACAGGGTGAGGACATCTGGGGACATGGGATGACCAAACCCATCCTTTCTCTCCATGGGCGCCACATGGGGCTCAAAAGTGTGTTTGCTTCTGGGGTGGGCTAGTGAGCTCAAGCCTGGAAAAGATGCAATGTCTCTTCCCTCAGAGCAGCTGGACATGGCCCAGTTTATCCTCAAAGTCCTTTCCCCCAAATCCTCCAGTTAAACCTGCCTGGCGTCATGCTCGCCTCAGCTGGGAGCAACCACAAGATACAGATAGAAATACAAGAGTCCGCACCATTGACAAAAATTCCTATTCTTTTCAGCCACAAAGAGAACCAGCCATTTTACTCCGTATGGGAGGAAATGAGGAATGGATACAATTCAGTACAAAGGAGAGATAAGATCAGAGAAAAGATAATTCTCTTCACCACGGGAAGTGCTGGGTGAAAATCTTTGGCAAGCATCAATGTAAGAGACAAGTCAGATGATGATCATGGTGGTCCCTCCTGATCTTAAAAATCTACAAAGCTTTTGTATGTCCCCAAAAACCTGGGGAAGCAGGGAGTCTCAGCAGGCAATTACTTGAGTCCACTGCTTAAGAAAGGCAGTAGGGGTCAAATTGTGTACAGAAAGGTTTCTTTTTTTTTTTTTTTTTTTTATTTTAAATGAAGAAATCTAATTAAAATGATAGGAATTTCCTGGGGAAATTCTCAGCCTGTTCATTTTTTAAGATCCTTTGTATTAAAAAGGTGTTTGAAGTCCTTGAATTTTTACCTTTTAGCCACCTTTAATCTAATTTCTAATCTCTTAATAGCCTTAATTGAGTTCTGAATACTTTAAATTATTAAACATCTTTGGGGGATTATGATTTGTATTTCTGGCTATACAAAAACAATATCAATTGCACAACACCCACCCTCCAATATTTATGTCAAATTAAACCATCAGGGATGTAAGACATATACTCTAAGGGTAAGATATTTGCCTTTGAAATACTATTTTGTTTGTGCTTGCAAGCTGGTTGAAGGAGATGAGTGATGAGAAATGAGGAAAGAGAGAGATCTAAACATGGGCCCGAAATTAAGCATGTGCCATTGTCTTGTTGGCCTCTTCACCCCATGGGCAGCGCTAGCGCCAACGCTGCATGCCAGCCAGCTGCAGGGCCTGCAGGGGTGGGGGATGCAGGCCCCAGGCAGCCCCTACAGCTCCGATTGACCCAGAGATGGGACTCCATGCTGCCTTCATGCCTCCATGCTCCTCTAGCACTGAGTGAAAGGGTTTGTTAAGGGGTTTCGCTAAGCCCTGCCTGCATCCTCAGCCTCCGGAGAGGGACTTACCACAGCCAGTGGTGGGTTTCTTCCTGCAGCCCCCACCCCAGGTGCCCTGAAGTCCCCCTTCTCTTCCAGACCCCATTGTCTCTTCACATTCACATGGCCCCAGAGCTGCACCATCCTCCAGGTCTCACACCCAGGGCCCCTCTCCCACCACACTGTCACCTGCCTACCTGCATCCACAGAGCCCAGCGGGCAGCCCTGTGAGCTGGCTTGGGTCTCCAACTACATCTGAGACCTCTTGTTCCTCTAAAATTTCCTAATCTGCCCTGCTTCTACAGTCCTCCTTTTTCAGAAGCTTATTACCTTTCTGCACCTGGACCTTCCTCCTCCTCTTCCTCCTCTATTTACCTGTAGATCCTGGTATGAAGGCCATTTGTTATTTCCCCTACTCCCTGTCATTCCAAATTTTCCTTGGGAGATATCTGCCCTGGCAGGAACAGCAAATCTTGCACATGTTGGGGTCTGCCCAGACAGCATTCTGAAGACAAAAGGATTTGGGAAAAGATGACAGAAGGCAGTCCTACCAGCTACAGGACAAACCTGGTGCCCATATTCAAGGAGAATAGCAACTTGCTACTCTCTAGTGATGTGGGTACAGCATCCAGGCCAGATATTTGCAGCATAAGCTAATACTAATGGAAGAGTTCAATTCTTATCAAGTAGAAAAAAAAGCTTCCCAAAATGTGTATCTTGTAAAAAACAGGATTTTTTTTCTTATCAAAACACAAAAGAGCTTTCTTAACTTAAAGAAAGTATTAGCCTTTTTTTTTTTTCTGTTTGCTTGTTTGTTTTAATTTGAGTGAGTTTATTAGATCTCAGCTTTAGTTGTCGTTAGGTTACCTGCCACTTGTTTTCATCTTCCTCCCTCTAGAAGAACCTGTTTTTACATCCAGCATCAGATACAATCTTTTGAAAGATGAATTCTTTTCCCTAACTTCAGGGTAGGATTTCAACTTGTCATTGCTAAGCATCTTGTATGATTTCTAGAGATGCTAGCAGAAAATCCATGAAATTTCTGAGGAATCCACAGTTATGCTTATATACATTGCTTGTAGCCACTGTTGAGTCTGTCTTCTTCCAAATAAAACAAATGCCACTTACTATGCCAGTGTTAGAGCTCAGATCTAATTTTGTCACCTTTATTCAGGCTGAGTTGCCCTATTGATTAAATAGGAACAAAAATATATTATTTGACATATTTGGTCTATTAACTGATATTATTTACAGTCTGTATTGCCATAGCAGCTATGTTTGCTGGGCAAACTCTAGGGAGTTGTGTTTTTGGCAGTGTACCATAACAAAAAGGCAACACCTTCTCCTGTGAGCTTGTGAGCTGAGGTGATGATCCAGGATGTGTGTGTGCCCAAACTTACCTGCTGGGGCTGTCCATCCATGCCCAAGGACATTCAGAGAAATGACATCTAAGCAGATATATATAGTCCATACACCCAGGTTCAGGCTTGTACTTCAATCGTAAACTCATTATTTTTATTTTTATTTGATTATTGATTTTTACTGTGTCTACTTCTACATTTACTACATATTAAATTAAGTTACCTAATAAAGACACATATATCTAGATTAAAACAACAACAACAATGACAACAAAAACAGTCCTTTTTAATGCACTATGTGGACCAGAGTAATTATAAAAGATGAGTTAGGACAATTCTGCAGTTCAGCATCTGTGCAGAAGCATGCCCCATATGCTTTACATAAAAGGCCTGACTCATGCAGGTGTGACTGCAAGGTGAGGGCCACTAAAATAAAAAATTAAAACAGCTAAAAGACTTGGGTTAAGGATCATTGGCTGAGATACTTTAGTTTAAGAAGGTCAACGTGAAAAGTCATTCAACTCTCCTTTGGACTTCTTACCCTAGAAAGAGAGAGCAATAATAAAATCAGGCAGCAATAAATTTAGAGCAAATTAAAAAAAAATACTTTTATGTAGCACATGTCCTGACTATAGAATTCATTGCAGTAATAGGTCATCGAGTTAAACACTACGGCTGGATAATTTTATCATCACTCATGCTGAGCCAAATCCTCCTCTCCGTGGTCAAGCCAATGGTCTTCAGTGAGACTGAAACAAGAACGTTTGCCCGAGTAAAAGCAGGATTTACCCCAGTACTTATGAGATTTCTATGCTCAATGAAAAGAACTATAAAGGTAATTAGAGCCTGTGCTCTACACATCCTCTATGTACTGAAGTGGGGGAGTAAGCTCCCTTTTACTGTTCCATAATTTACTAGAACAACTACAGAGGGGATTTAAAGTAATAGGTGCTGACCACTGGTACAGTATTGGGTCACAGATGCTTTACTGAAAAAAACAGCTCTAGCTCCAGATTACTCTGCCAATCTGTAGGGATCATTATGCATTCTGTAATTATGAAGTATAGGATCTGGTACACATGCACTGAGAACTTACTTCCTCTCTCCTCACCCATAAAGAACTTTTCATTACAATGAGAATTGCACAATGGTGTTATAAATTATATGCCAGGTTTCAGTCTGATCTTGGGTATTCATTTCTAAACCTTTCAAAACACAGGTTTCTAATTAAAATTATGACACGCTCTTTCAACAACAATAACCCAGTATGCAAGGACCTGCATACCTTTCAAACCTTTCATAAGGAAAAAAAGTCAGCCCTAATTTGCAGGAGAAGTTTATTGTTTCAGTGGCTTTGGGTAATGAAACCTTAGAAGCAGACTGCCATGTCAGTGTGCTGGCAGGGGTATGACCCAAGGGACACACGGCTAGGGCCAAATCTGAGGAAAGTTATACTGTCAAAGCCTCACTTCTCAGTAGAAGGAACTTTCTTCTCAACTGTAAATGCAGTCTTTAATGTGTAAATAATGCTGCTAAAGGTGATGTTAGGGAGCCCCTTCCTGTGTCTCCAGGGGGAGGTTGCCAGCCCTGCTGCTTCAGTCCCACCTAATGAAACGAGAGAGCTCGTGTCGCTGCCCATGCTATGCGGAGGGATGCCTTTGCCATTGCTTCAGGGCTGAGGGAATCCTCATTTTTCCCCACGTACGGATATTAAATGTCAGCGTCAGCAGCTGGCATTCTGCAGCCGACGCCGGCAGAGGGGACATCTCGATGGCTGTCGCCTCGGCAGGAGAAGCAGGGGGAATGCAAATGCAGGCAGAGCTCTGCACTGACCAAGCCACAAGAATACCCTTTGGCGGTGTTAATGCTCCTCCTGGAGTTCTGGGAGCAGAGGCTCCTGGAAAGGGTGCCTGAGAAGCACCCACGGCCATCCTAGGAGGAATGCCCCTGTGCTTGGGAGCGATTCCTACAGCCAGGCGCTGTGGCACGGGGGCTGTGGGAACTGCCCCTCTGGGGGGGCGCAGGCCAAGCCCTCGCTTCTCCGGGACGACACAGCCTCTGGGGTGGGACACAAGGAGGAGAAGGCAGCTCTGAGGCTCCCAGGCACCGCGGCTGGGTTTTTCGCACCTGCAGCCACCACCCCTCGGTGCTGCACCTCAGGGGCCGCTGCTGCGGGCTGAGCAGCCCCCATTACCTCACCCTGGGGGCGAGGCAGGCGAAGTTAGGACCTCTCCTCCTCTTTCTCCTCCCCGGGCAGCCCCCCCGCCCCCCCGCCCCCCCCCCCCCCCCATCATCCGCACCCACCCGCCAGCGGGGCCATCACAGGCATTCAATAGCCGGGCTTTCCTAAAAAAATAAATAAATAAATAAGACATATATGTGGATAGAAAAAAAAAAAAAAAAACCTTCACCACCCACGCGGAGATGCTTTTTTCAAGAGGAAAAATAAATAAATAACCCCCAAAGAGCATCACGGCCGTCCTGCAGCAGGTGCTCGGCGCTGCCGCCCCCCCTCCCCCCCGCACCTTGCGAGTCATCCCGGCCTCCCCGCCCCGCTCCCCCGCCCCGGGCGGCCGTCGGGTGCCGCTTGCCATCGCGCTGGGAGATATTTTCGGGTGGCAGGAGCCGCCTCGTCATTTCCGCCAGGAGGAGAAAAAGACACCGGCGCGGACAGAGCCGCAGAGCCGCAGCCCCCCGCTCGCCGGGGAGCGACCCCTCGGCGGGGCCGGGCCGTGCCGAGCCGGGCCGGGAGCTGCCGCCGCCGCCGCCCGCGGGTCCACGGGGGCGGGAGGCGTCGGAGCGTGCTGCTGCTGCTGCCGCCTCCTCCCCTTCCTCCTCCTCCTCCTCCTCCTCCTCCTCCTCCCCCTGCCGCCGAGCCGGCAACATGAACTGAAATCCCCAGAGAGGCACAGAGGCGGCGAGCGAGCGGAGCGGAGCGGAGGCAAGCGGGGATTTAGCGGCTTTCTTCATCCTCCTCCTCCTCATCCTTCTCCTCCGGGGGGAGCCCCGGCTCCGGGCAGCGCGGTCCCGGCGCCCCGCACAGCCTCACCCCTCGCCCGGAGAGCGGCGGCCGCCCGAGCCCCGCGCCGCCGAAGCCCCCCATGGCCCTCATTATGGAGCCCGTCAGCAAGTGGTCGCCGAGCCAGGTCGTCGACTGGATGAAAGGTGAGCGGCGCTGCCCCCCGGCGTCCCCCCCCTTCCCCCTATCCCCGCAGGTGCGGGGGGCTCCGCGGCTTCCCCCGCACCGGGGTCCCGCCTCCCGGCCCCGCCGGCTCCCCCCGCGGTTTTGGGGAGGGGGCTGCCTTGGGGTGTGGGGGCAGCGCGCCCCCCTCCGCCCCCGGGCGTGGGGAAGGGGCCGCAGCGACAGGGGGCGAGCCCCGCGAGCATCCCCGCCGGGAGCGGTGCGAAACGGCTCCCCAGATGTAAAAGTTTAACCTCGTCCGTGGGGTTGGGGGGGGGGGGTGGGATACGGCGGCGGCGGCCGGCGGTGCTACCGGGGGGGTCCGGGCCGGCTGCGCCTTGCCTCCGGCGGAGGGCACCCGGGCACGGCCGGGGTCGGGGTGCCCGGGGCCGGGGGTCGGCGCCCAGCGATGCCCGGTTGACGCTGACCTGGGTGCCCCGGGCTGCCTTCGTCGGGCTGGGACTGCTCCTCTGCCTTCTCCCGCTCCCTCACCTGTCCTCCCCTCTCTCGCCCCAAATAAAGTCTCTGGAGAATAAAACTCGGGCTTTCTGGAAATGCTTTTCTGGCATTCTGAGTACGCTGCTTTGAAACTGTAATTTAAAAGGGTTTTCTTTTTTTTCTTTTTTTCCCTTCTCATTTTTACATTCAACTTAGTCCACAGCTGTGTTTTGGATAAATCGCCATCTAGTATTATATATCTTTTTATAAAGATAGAATGACCGGATGGGTACAACTTTTGAACAACTGCTACATTGTGGGAGTTCTTTATAACATGCTGCGTGCTACTAATGTGACAGTTTCACCATCCTTAAAATTTCAGGCACATAGCATATGTTTTCAGTTATTCCATCCTGGCATTTATAGCTGTTGAGTTATAATTATGTTAAGTAACGCACATAGTTCTGCTCTTTCTGAAGTGTTCTAATCCACAGAGTTATAAAAACAGAATAATGCGATGCTTCATATTCGAAGAAATTAGCAAACATCAATAAAAAAAAAAATGAAGGAGCTACAGATGATCAGCATTAAAAGCGAGCCCCTTTCAACTTCAAACTGTTTTATTACAGCCATTTAACTTCCAACATTTTTCCTTCTAAAAAAAGACTGCGTAGGAGTTTTTTCAAATCAATGTCTGAGATACCTCCCCCATATTTTGTGAACACACACGAAAAATAATGAATTTGCAGATACACTTCTGAAGTGTTTGCAAAATGCAGTAACACATCAAATGCTTTTCATAAATGACAGGTGAAGTGCATTACATGCTCTGTTTCTACATTGCATCAATATAAAAATCAGTTATTTAAAAACAAGAGGCTGAGTAAACAAAATCCAATATTAAAATTTTGTGGGGCTGGAGGAAGGTTTGTGGTTAAAAGTCCTTAAATAATGCATAGAGCTGTAGGTCTGTTTTTAAAAATAATTAAGTGAAGTTTACCAAAAAAAAAAAAAAGTTATTGCAATCACACCTACAGTTTGGATTACGAAGCTTGCTTTTAAATGTTTAATCTGTTTAGTTTGGTGCAAATGCTCATTTGTTTCTCTGAAGTACTTTCATTCTTACTGAGCAAGCAAATATATCTTGCTTCAAGCTTTCATTTCTTTATTTTGTATTCTGAATGGCAGATGAAACTTCATCTAGAATGACGTGCATAGAGATAAACCACCTGCCTTTGGCTGGTGATGCAATTTCAGAAACTGAGCCTAGAAATGAGTAAGACCGGCAGCTGTGTGCAGGTCCTGTTCTGCCTGGTGGGCAACACCTCCCAAAGTTTGGGGGAAGGACTGTAGTGGGTAAGGGCTGCAGCAACTTCGTTTTCCTCAGTTATCATCTGAAGTTTTGCAGAACGTTGTTGCTGAAATCCAGGTGAAAAGAGGTTCTTCTACCTCTTTAAACACATCATCTCCAACAAATTACGTTTCAGAAAGTCTCAAAAATAGCTTATTTACGTTTGTAATTTGAAGAGGTATCCAAGACAGGTAAATGCGTGAAGTGTGAATGGATATATCTTTCTCTTGAGAACTTTGGGGTGAGTGCGTTAGTGGTTTGCATTAATGGCAGTCAATTCTGGTCTGCATAAATTACATTCAGCTTCAAGACACGAGGATATTTTGCTGAGTTACTGGGGTTATTTTATGGAATTATAAATGCTGAACTTGGTTTTAACCTCTTTCTTTAAATAAGTGCCCCTTTATGTAATATGCCTGCTAAAAGCAGCTCTTTAAAGAGCATTCTTCAAAACAGATTTCAGTGTTCAAAGCACAATCCTTCCTGCAAAAGGAAAATCCTACTGTTTAACATTGTTTACAGTTATCTGAAAGCGAGGGGAAATGAAACACTTTAGATTTTATTGCTCTCAGTGCTTTTGTGATGGTCTTGCTGGTATGACCTGAACATTTGCAATGAATTCCCTGTCTGGAATTCTTTATTTCGGGAAAAAAAACAGCCATTACATCAGTGGCATTTTGTTCAGAGCAGTGATAAAGCATCAGAACTGATACCGAAGATGTGAGAAACGAAGACAGGGAAAGTACTCCAACCCTGAGGCGTTACATAAAAGTGCTGAGCTCCCGGCCCGATGGCTGGATGGGGAGTCAGCTCAAGACGGTGGATGTTCTCTGAATAGATACAGCCTCCCCAGTGTGCTCTCATTTTTTAATTCCTTAGTATCCACAGTTGTTTTCTGAATCCGTTACTGCTCTTTGGACTGTTGCTCTGCTCGTAGGTGGAGTTGGGCATGGAGTTGGTTATGTGTGCAAGTAAGCAACTATCTCAATTTTAACCTATGAAAACGTGTATGATAGAAGCTGTGGATTAAGTATGTGAGCTAGTTGGTGTTAACTAGTTAAAACTTCACAACTGAAAATGGCAAAACAAATGGAGCTTCTGTTAGCAGGCGAGTTTCTGTATATTTTTGAGGTGAACCCACTGATGCTGCATTAACTGTCATAGAGCTGGAAAAAGAGCAGATGAATTAGCTCATCGCTCCCACAGGATGGCATATTGTACGTGGAGGGTAAAATTAATATTTAAGTTGATTCAAGATGTGCATTATTTTGCTTTTCCATATATTTAGTACTAATTATAAAGGCCCTGCATGGATCAGTGAGCTGCAGCTTTGTCAATCAACTCCTCTGCCTCTCCTTTTGAGGACATATGTTGCTTCCACTCCAGCGTTGCAAGACGTTGACAAGCTGCATAGGCGAGCACCGTTGAACGTCATGGCTTTCACTGAGTTGTGAAGGGAACGTGTCAGATATGCTTTGGATTGCTAAGGCTCTGAGGAAACTCAAAGGCAAGACATGCGATTACTTCCCAACCATCAGGAGGTTTTTAACTGGGTCTTGTAATTTTGCTTCTTTTGTTTGAGGCTATTTATAATGGCTGTAGTTCGATAAGGGCTAGCAGCTTCTAACAACATTCTAGTTTTAATTCAACACTGTTCTTGCAATGGCAGAATCTGTTCAAAAAGCCAATCCATCTGGAAAAGTCAAAATTACCTTATCTAACAAAGCTTAAATATTTATTTTTTGTTTGTTGAATGATGGCTCATAGAGCTTATACTAAGCTCATATAGCTCACACAACAACTGTTGTAATGGTAGTCATACTGAAGAAGCTGAAATCTGAGGCAAGGAGGTGCTCTAAAGGCTCTTAATGCTAAAGAATTTGGCCTATTTACCTATGTGAAGTCTACTTTATCAGCACTGAGAAGAATGTAAATCTTTAGGAGGACTGGGGAGAGAGTGGCGTGAATGTGTTAGCGAAGTGAAAGTGGAGTGCAGAAGTCCCCCATTTGGATGATGAAACATTACATGGACTTAAGAACTGAGTTTCTGTCTGCTCTTCATGTACAAAGGTTCACGTCCATTTTCAGCAGTGTGTGTTTGCCTGGAGTTGTCGTGGGCTGCTGACCAGTTGGTGTAATGGGAATTACATGTTCTTCAAGAAAATGCAAGAGTTTGTGGAAATGCTCTGAAACAGGACTCTAACACTTAATAAAAAACAACAACAACAAAAAAAGTGTTGCTGTGGGGACCCTTTTATTCCTCTTTCTGTGTGCACAGCCCTAGGACTTCTGTGGCAATACCCAGGTCCTGTTGCAGTCTCTGAACTATTAGGTAGCAACAGGGAAGCTGATCAGTGAAGGCACATAACCTTTCACAGCACTGGGGTCTAGAAAATGGATTTAAGCTTTATAAATGATAAAAATGACCACTGTATCCAGGGTTGCTGTCAGGCCTACTTTAAAAGCTCTTTTTTTTTTTTTTCCTTAGTTTTTTCTGAAGAAGACTGTTACGGGCAGAGGTTAGGAGAGAGCTTTTTCTGTAGTGTGGGATGGACTGTGGTACCACAAAGGTCTATGAGCATCTGCCTTATGGTAGAGAGGTGGTGTGCTTGCCCATAGTTATGGGCCCTCATTTTGGGCTTTCAATTTTATCTTCATTTTCATTGGTTTATCGAGTTAAAGGTTCTGTTATATGCTACTTCCCTTCATGTTGTTTTTGATAGCAAATGCAAATATTAGAAGTAATACGAAAATTGTAGAGTTGTATCAGGGAAACGAAAGCTGAAAAATTAAGAGTATGAAAAATACTTGCATTCTGAAACTTTAGTTCACTGTGAGGGTTGTGGTAGATGACTGATGAGCTGCAGAAGAGTCATAAGCTTGAATAGTCATTGCTTATTGCCATATGTAGAATAGATCAGGTGTTTTACATTTCGTCAGCATTAAAACTTTTTTTTTCCTTCCAAGAAAAGCAAACTGAAATTCTGCTGTATCAGAAGGTACATATAGTACTCCATTAGCTTTGAAGTGATGCTATGAAATGTAGCCATGAATTTCACTGTAAAGCCTAGCAAGAAAAGCTGTGGAAAAGCTCTAGAATAATATGAAGTAGTGCCATAGTTGGAGCTTAGTTTTGATGGACTCCTGAACTTGTTAATTTACATGTAGTTACTCTGTTCATAAGAAAGTAATAATAATTTCAGTAAGATAAGGCCTTTGTGGAGAGGGGAGTTTTTAAAAAGACTGATTGTTTCTGTCAAGGGTTAAACTGTACTTTTCCAAACTTTAGTTTTAAGGACCCCAGTGTTAAAACTGCAGTGAAAGCACCACTGAAAGATACCTCTCTAGCTTTTTTTTTTTTCTGTGAATCTTTTACTTCTTACTTGCCCTTATGATATTAGGAATTTTAATAGCATCAATGGCTACCACATCAGTTACAGCGATATGTTTTAGAGTATTCTGGTTTGTGATTAGAAAACCTCTCTTGTCATTGTTTATCAACAGAAAATAAAACTGAAATTGAAACTCCTGTGTGACAATGCCTAACAGCCCTGGTGTTGCCATAGCAAAGGCAACGTTACATAAGCAGCCGCTCCGCAAATAATTCACACAGCCAAATTTTAAGCATAACAAGAACATCCATTTCTAAATTAATGATATCTCAGAAGGGAGCTTTCCTAGATGAGGTGATCTCACTCGTTGCCAAAATTAATGTGCTAGTTGGGAAGCTCTTTCAACACTGCCCCTTTACACCTTTATTTTGTTTGAACATATTGTTCTGTTTCTGAAACATCTGTTAGTTTAAATATGGCCTCACAATATGTTTTCTCAAGTGTTTTTTTCTTCCAACAGTTCACTGAAGTTCTGTATTCTGATCTTATTCAGATTTATTTGCATGTTGCTGTATTAAACCAAGCAATTTACAAATGCCTTTTCTGGTTAAAGGCTGTCAAGCAAAGCAGTGATATAAACCAGATCATTTCTCAAATGAGAGTTTTGAAATATGTATACATACGTATTTTTAGAATCATTGGAAGTAGTCTTCTAGTGCTCTGATAATAATGAAAGAGGCAGTTTTCTTTTCTAAAACCCAGACTGGCAAAGGATCTGTTCTTCCCGACTGATCCTGCAAAGGGTCAGCTAAACATTTAACCTCAGTAAAGTTACTGCAGCATTTGATTGTACTGCATTTCTCAGAGTCAGGTAGTAGTATTTGTTACTGATTTCCAAAGGAATAGGGCAAAGCTGTTTCCTGAGAAAATTCTTCGTGTATAGGCTTGCATTCAGGGGTATGCTACTAGGAGAAAGAAGAAGCCTTTTCCTCAGGCTCCCATTCTATGTGTCTTCTGTTTCTTTTTCAAGAGGTTAGTATTTCCTAATTAAATCATAGGATAACCGGAATGGTGGTCATCTGCAGCAAGCACCCTTAGCAGGATAGCTTTAGATTCCTTGATCCAAATAAAACAAATTTGTACTACTGTCACACTTATTGCTTAAATAATTCGTTTAAAGAAACATTTAAACATTCAGTTTAGAAGCTGAATGGTTATCAAAACAAATGCTGTTGAGTACGGACTCCCATATATATTACTGAACAATTCAAATTCTGGAAGGTCTGTGTTGTGAAACTATGAATACCATATTTTCTTCATTCTAGTCTTCCAGCTTTTCAAATGCATCTACTTTTCTCTAAAAAGGTGAAGAAGTATGGAGATGGAGTTCAGCTGTATTTCTCAAGAAGAAAAATTGGGGTCGGGGGGGCTAATATTTGACCCGTGTTATAGACAAAATACAGAGGAAATGAACTGCCGTATGAACGTCCTTGCAGCACTGAGCAGGGTATTTAATTTCTTATTGTGGGACAGTTGGACATAGCAGGACGCTTGCTCTTAAATTTAAGATAACCTCCTCTCCTGGAGCAAGCATCTGCTGCTTCTGACAGTATTCCTGCAAGTGAAGTGTTGGAAGACACAGCTCCATCAATCTGTGGCACCCAGGATGAGCATCATTCATACATACATTTCTCCCTCATTGTACATGGGGGTTAGAAGTGATAGAAGATAACAGGTAGATGAAGTGACTTTTTTTTTTCTCCTTTATGTTTCCAGTGCAGGGATCTCTCAAGTCATTTTAAAGCACTAGAGGCTTGAAAATCTAGTGTTTTTTTTTTTTTTTTGTTCTGCCTATCTGCCAAATAATGTCATCTCTGAGAAAATAGCTGTGGATGTGATCTTTTAGGGTATTTGGCTTTTTTTTTTTTTAAAGTAGAAATTTAGGGCACTTGATACCTCAGATGAAGTGCCTAAAACAGTAATTTCGAAGTGTTTGGCCTTACATGATTAACATCTGCTACAGTGCCATATGGTAGGAATTTCCAAGTAAACTGTTAATTAATATATGCATGTACCAGAGTAAGCTGTAATTAAACTATATTCAACTGAAGTGTATTATTTTAATATAGTGGGGTGCAAAGTGCTGTTCTTCTGTATTATACCTTTTCTATTGTGTGAAAAAGAGGGCAAAAACTTGATGAGAATGAACTGAGCCTTTAAATTAAAGGTTCAAGTGCTTTTTTTTTATAAACAGTTTAAGACTTGCATCAGCATCAAACATCCACTGATTTAAGTGGAACAGGGTCTTCCTCTTGGTAATGATGAACTTTAGATTGCTAATGCTGTGGAGACTCCTCTGCTAGGATTTTACTGGCGTTTGGACTCTAACACATGGGGACACTGTACTTTCATCTGGTGAAGCCAGTATGTTAAAAGTGGCAGTGTGCGCTGTGTGGGTAGTCAGTGGATGTACAGCTGAGCTGTTCAAGCATGTGAGCCATGTTCATATCACTTTAGATATCAAGCCAGCAGGCTCTTATGAATTCCAGAAATGGCCAAAAACATATATTTTTTCCGTTCTTTTAAAAAGGTACAGACCTGGCTGCTGGGTGACACTGCCTATGTGAAATGCCTATGCCACCTGGGCTAGTACCTCCAGTGGGACAAAATCATCCTGTCTGAGCTGGCCAAAATGATCTGGAGAAGTGTTGGGTGGGAGCTAAGGATGAACACGAGCAGGGACTCCTTGGCCCTCTTCTGTAGAGCAGGAAGTACATGCTGCTGCTGCGGAGCTGGCTAGGTCACCTCTTGCTTCCCCCGGAGGATGGTTTTTGGTCCTGTAGAAGTTTATAACTCCTTTTGTTAAACTGTAGAATTTATTTTTAGTTTGGCCAGATCCACCAGTTGCCAATAGCTACAGCTATAAATGCCCTATTTTAAAATAGACTCTTCTTCTCTGTCCTCCCTTCTTTTTATCTTTCCCTTCTCTCCTGATAAACTTCATGTCAGTAGGAAGGTAAAGAAAATCTTCCTCTGCATAATGAGGCCAGGTAAATATAGGCGGGACATTTCTATGTTGAGTAATTCACTAGATGGCATTCTTTCCTCTGAGTCAAGGCTGAAACCATTCCTGGGGGTGCCAAGAGTGCTTAGTGTTTTTTTAGTGAGATTTGAACCTGAAGTCTTGACCAGGAGTGGTTCCTGAAGGTCCACTGTCATTCTTCATTATAGTGGGGTATTTAAGTCTAGAGCCCTAATTAAATTCCATTTTAATAATTGAAATCTTTGTAACTGGATCCCCCTCACTGGTATCCATGACTGAGCTGTGTCATCCTTACTTTCTTTAATCGCGTTGTGGTTTTGCTGGGCTTTCACACAGGTGATATTTTGACTAGATGTTGTAAGATCTGCAAGGCTCAATGCAATTCTTGTCCTTGTTTTGTTTCAGCTTTTCAGGAAACTGTAGTGGAATGACCTGTTGAATGTAATGTAGAACTTGCTCTCAGAAAAAATCTAACTTATATTGTATATGATCGACTATGGTGAATATACTTTTGTCCTGCATGTGTAAACCTTCTTAAAAAAACAAACAAAAAATAGCAATTTTCTTCTTGTTTTTGTCTTATTAAAGCATAACTGAATTGTGGGATGAAATATCAAAAATTACCTTCCTGAGCATACAACACTGGCTGACTTCTAGCTGACTTGTTTAGTGTTCTTTTATTGTCATGGACAGAACTGTAATATCTTTGTCTACATTTCTCTGTAGAGATCAAGTATGACTCTTTTTGGTAGAGTTTGTTTTATTAGAGCCAATCTAATCTTAAAAATAAAATAAATAAAAAAATAAAATAAAAACGCTAGGGTGTTTTTATTTTTGTAGTCTGCTTGTACTTGTTTCCAAAACTCTCTGTAAGTGCCCTGTGATGAAGTGGTCATTACTGCTTTTCAGAGAGGTGCTTATTGCCTTTTTTCAAATATTGTGGTCTTACTGTTAGTTTAACCTCAAATGTAGAGGCTTATTGTTTCTTAAATTTCTCTTTATGTCTTTTAGTATAGTGTTGAGTGTTGTGTCCCATAAGTCCTCTTGAAAATATCTGTGGTCAGTAATTTCACTGCTGGATACTGGGCTTTAAATTAGATGTAATTTTCATTACTTTAGCCATTATTTCATTGTATGTTTTAAACCATATGGATCTTAGCTGTTTAATGCAGTCTGTGGTCAGAAGCCTATTTCTGGAGCCCTTATAATTGAGTCCAAGAGCACAATGTAGTGTGAAAAATTTGTCATGCTCTGTATGTGGATTTGAGAAAGGTTCAGCCTGGAAGAATAATCATTGCACATAAGAAATTTCCATATAAGTGTCAATCTGAATGTTTGAAGGAAGAAGTACCATTTATCATCAGAAAAATAAGAGAGTTAGGTGTATGACAGTGCTCTTTAAGAGGCAAAAAAAAAAAAAGAGTGGGTTTTTCTTTTTTTTTGATAGGGCTGTTTACTTCATAGCCTTCAAAGTATTGTTTTAAATATCTACTCTAGCAAATTACATTGCTAGCATAGCATTTGAATGTCTGTGTGTGTTATGAGGCTACCGTCAGCAGCTGAAGAAAGCAAAATGGTGCATCATTAAACTTCTGTATCCCTGATTAGTGTTTCTTAGTTTTTTTGTTTTGATTTGTTTCATTGTAAATAATGGATTTGGTGTCCTGATAACTATCTTGACTTGAAGAAGACATCTGAAGAGTCATAGTAAAGCTAATGAAGGTGCACTATCTGTTTCCTTAATGGGAATGTCAACACTTGAAAGTGGTTTTACAAGCTCAGCCATCCAAGGCCTTGGGAAAAACAAAATCACTTTTCTGCAAAAATATATCCCATGTACTATTCAGTAGATGAATAAAAGATACAATTTGTTGTGGAAAGCTAAAGGTAGTTTCTTTTCAGTAACTGAAAGTTTTCAAAGTTTAGAGGGAGCTCACTGATTTTTTTTGCTTGTTCTCTTTTGGTCAATAAACCCCTTTTCAGTCGCTTATTTGGACATAGTTTACTTTATCTCCTTCATCGTAGCCTATTGTTCTTCAGATCCCTCTAGGTCACACTGAACTATTCAGTTATGAACAGGAGGTAACCAGTGCTAATGAGACATGGATGAGTAAACCTGAACAGACTGGACAATTAGTTACTACCTCTGGTGCTGTTATCTGATCATGGGATTTTATCTGTGTTCCTAAAATGATGCCTTCTGAAGGAAGGTGTGGTGGTGCACTCTAGGTGGCTGCCTGGGCATCTGAATGCAAGGGGTTGTGGAACAGGGACTTGAGTTTGCAAGATACTTTGTCCTGAATAATTTTCATCAATGCAGGTCAGTGCAAACTCCTGTTTATGAGTGCGAGTGCTGTTTGTGTAATAGAATAACTGAAAATATAACTTCACTGAGTGGAGTTCCTTCAAAACAAACAAACAAAAATTAACTGAGGGCTTGCCTTCTAACTGAAAAGAAGGTAAAGCAGAATAAAAAAATAAAATAAAATTCTGCCCAGTCACTTAAGAAAAAAAATAAAAGAACCACACCTTAGAAAATGTTTCGTTTTCAGTTGATAGTATATCACAGGCTGTGGTGAGAGATGTGACATTGTAGATCCAAAGGAAAGATGAACATGCTCATAACTCTTCAATTGCACATATATGAAATTAATTCAACTAACAGGCAGAATTAAATAACAGCTAGGAATTGTAATGTTGTCTTGTCATTTCATTATATTTCTTCACTTTGTATAGGATCAGTAATGTGGTCTATCTTTTACAAGGTAATTGACTTAAAAGCAGACAGTTCTATTTATCCTAAGAATTAAAACTGTAAATCCTAAGCTTGTACCCTCTCTTTTGTTGTGCTAAAATACTGGAAGCAGTTTCTTACAGCTTCTTACAGATTGATTAAAAAATCAAAATTTACCTCAAGAAAGAATTAAAATGAGACTGTGGCCTCTGAAGGGAGAGATTAATGCATCAGGATTTAGTTAAAATCAGTAATAAAATTGTTTGTAAAATTACAAATCTATCTAATTTACTTCTCTTTTAATAGATGGAAGGAATCTTTGGAAGTATTAAGGTAGTTCATAAATTTGTGGCTCAAAGTTTTTAAGTTCAAAATATTTCAGTAATGTACAATGTCATAGGCTGTATTTCCTGAACGAAAATGGCTTCTAGATTACAGTAATCTAAAAATGAATAAATATATAGAAAGAGCCTATAAGTGTTATGATTAGGTATTCAGATCTGAAGAGGTCATTTGTTTCTGTTTATACTGTTAACTATTTTAGGATTTTTGTGTCCCTCTGAAACAGCACAAATCAATTAAAAATCAGCCTTCAGTGTTGAGAGAAATAAATACATGTGGATCATCTAGAAGAATACATACTTCTTTCGTGTAATCAAATCTCATGAAAAGTTCATTCAAGTCAATTGTTCTGATGGTTACTTAAATGTGCTGCCTGTAAAGTTATTATCATATAGCATATGGGAAGTAAACTAGATAGGAGTTCAGAGGGGTTAGATAAGGCCAACTATAAAGAGTTATTTGCCTGCTTTTTTTAACCATTTTTTCCCTTCTTCTTTGAATGCATTTTTTGCTGTGGCATATGTGACTTTATTTAAGTTTGCTCTGTGCTCTCTAATCCAATTGCCTTGTTTAATCAAATGAATGTTTATTTTTTTATTTTGTTTTGAATTTTGGCTTTTGTTTTTAGCATTAAATGTGCATATGTAATTAGGATATGTATTAAAGATTAGATTCTTACAATGGGATGCGTGCCAGCTCTTGAAATGAAGTCATGCTTGTCGGGAGATAGTAAATAATAAGCTTAGTAGGGTTTAAAAGATGTGTCTTGCAAAATATTAGCCTCTGTAATGAGCACAAAGTGACAACAGCACATAAATATCAATTGTTTTTCTCCAATGGATCTGTCTGAATATGAGTTTTCTTAATTTGAATTAAATTTTCTTTTGCCAGCTTAATGAAACAAGCAAGAAGGGATGTTTGTCTTTTTAGAAACCACGATTTCCCATCCCACAACAATGACTTGTTTTGAACTGAAGGGGAACAATCCAACATTCATACAGCATCTTGTAATCTTTGTTCACTAGACCACATTAAAATAAGAAACTGCTGTCCAGTGAGTCCCTGTTTAGCTGCAAGGGGGAGTCATGGATTCCTAGCTTTGCTTTTGGGATGCTTCATATTTTGTTTTTCATTTTATTTAGCATCATTTCATATTCCTGAGAACAGGGGTTTGAAGCATAAGGTTCCCCATGCTCTTAAATATCTTGAGCTCTATGGCATGTGAGCATCATGGTGTGTGAGTACACGTGGTGCTGGTGCACAGGTTATCATCAAAAGTGGCATTGGCTGGAACAGGATCTGGAGACAAGGATGGATCTGTCTCCATGCTAATTCGATCAGCTGAAAATATGCAGTCATAAGAGTTAGTGTTTTTTGATGACTGCAGTTTTAAATTCAGGCATTTAATTTCTCTCTTTAAGTGCATGAATCTTTCCATGGGTCAAGACAAAGTAACTCCTCTGCTCATAATCTGGGCAGTTGTGTTTCTGATGTATTCCCTGACACCTGTGGGAGAAGGGGAGCTGGTGTAGCCCTTCTTTGTGAGTGCGCTTCTAACCCAAAGAAGGGAGAAAGTGGTAATGGTACATTGGGACATTGTATGACAGAGAAAGTGGAGTAATTTAAGTGTAGAGGAGGAAAAAAAGGGCACAGAGCACATGTTCTCAATCATTTTGCCTTTATGTTAAATTAATTTTTCATGTTTTAAGTTATGTTCATAACTTTTAATTTATACATGCAGGTTTTGTTTTTTTTTTAATGTTTGCTTTGGGAGACATGGTATGAAATGGATGGAACCATGGAAGAGAGAACTGCCTGCTCTAATGGGCAAATATTTCATGTAGATTAATAAAAGGAAAACAAAATCAGGTAATGGAGAAAATGTTATCTATTTAGTAATATAGGTATGCTTACCAAGGAACCAAACCTCTAGTATATGGTGCTGAAATTAAGTAGCCATTATGCAAAGTAACAGCATATTGCTGTGGGTATCCAGGTCTTAGATGCACCATTTTTATTTTTTTTAAATGTTTTTGGCTAACACATAAAACTTAAGTATTCAATACTGGAAAGCCTTAAAAATCCTACGCTGCCTTTTGTAAGAAACCATTATCTCAACTGCCTATCTCAACCAAATCAGAGAAAATGGTTCGTTATACCACTTTTTTTTTTCATTTTTTCCCATGTGCTGCTTTACCCTCTGCATTGTTTGCATTTCTTTGGTATTAGCAGTGTTTCAGTGGCAGGTAAAGAGGCTGCTCATCACCCACTGTACTGCAGGTCCTCCGGGTCCTCCTCATTACAGGGGAGGGAGGAGGTTAAATGCATTGTGTGATCTCTACTTTAAGTGCACTGAAGCATTTCTAACTGACTGGCTTTTTTTTTTAATGAAAGAAATTTGTCTTGTAACAGCTTTATATGCCCAGCTAATTAAAACCACTCCATTATATTGCTCTCTATATATCCTGTTTGGTAGGCAGAAAGCATTTGCTCTTTGACAGATTCATTTCTTGCTGGTGTTGGTTTTGTAGAACAGCACTGTCTTGGACTTCTATAACTTAGAAATAATAAGGCATTAAGGCATTTTATGTATTTGAAAATACAAAGATTTGTTAATCATTAATACAGAGAGCATGTTTGGTCTTGTTTAGCACCATAAGATACAATTTGTTCACCATGTATAAATGCCTCAACATTATGGCAAGACTAAGTTGAGGGACGTTTAGTTTGATACATTAGGCTTGGGAATGTGTTTTAAATTAAAAAATCATTACAACACATGGTATGCCTTTGCTAGCAACCTTTTTAAAAGCTGTCAGACAGAAAAAATGCCTTGTGGTAGTGAAGAGGTGGAATTGTCTGTACTTAGGCACTTAGTTTTGGTTGGTACCCTTCAAATTATGTGAAGACTTGTATATTTTTCCAGTGGTCTTGTTGCAGTGCTTTGTCTTCTGTACAGATCTGAGCGTGCACATGTGGGATTTGAAGGCTTCCACACCACCTGTCACTCCTGATCTGAGATCTGGAGGCCTGAGGAACTGTACCCAGCTGGAGAGCTGGATTGCTATAGAGATGGAGCCACCTACTAAACAAATCAAATGTATCCTGCTTTTCCTCCTATCTTTTCCCTGTGCCAAAAGCTCTGGGATAGTCTGAGGATTAACAACTCCATTACCTTTTGTTCCAGATGTCAAGCAGTCCCTTGACAAATTCTTTGATGGTAATGTTGGTGCAGATTCTGTAGAATGGTGAAAAAGGGAAAAAAGGCATTATTCATTGCTAAAAATTTCACAAATGAGATTTCTATGTAGTTTATTGCTGCTGATCCGGTTGACCAAGTCAGCTGGATTCTTCTTGCAAATCCTGCAGTTTTAAAAATGAAAGTCAACTACCCAATGCAACATCCCCTCACCTTCCTACAAGGAAGGGCTGAGGAGAGGCTTGAGTAGACACTTTCATACCTGAGTAGAGAGTCCCTTTGCACCAAGGACACCACAGCGTGAATGGCACAACAGACGAGGTGAAGTGAATAGGGGCCCAGGTTATTTGGAGGGAGACATCTAGCAGCCAAATGATAATTGTGCATGCTTGTGGCCAAACAGTAGAAGCCATCACAGTTTTCCATCTGCTTCCGTGTTATTCTTCTGACTGAACATAGAATGGGAGAGAGTTTGTAATTCATAGTGTGGTATTCTGGGAGACGCTTGGTGTAAGAAACCAACTGGATGGAGGCCAGTTGTCTTAGGCTCTGTAGAACATAAGCCCTTGGAGCCTAACTTGTCATACATGGAAAGGGAGAGGAAATGTATGAAAAGGACAAAGAAGAGTAATGCAAGCTTTTGTTTTATATAGATTGTCTGATTAAATGATTTTTGAGCAATAGAAAACCCTTTGGTGTAAAACTCCTGTCTGCTATAAACTATAGGTCCACTTTGATATAGTACAATGCTTATCATTTTTACAGTGATAAGCAAGATGCTACAAAATAAATTTGTGCTGAAGAAAACTAAACAAATGCACCATCAAGATCTATATCAGAAGCTTCTTGAAGCTTTCTGAGAAATATCAGTGCTTTGACAAAAGTACTAATACGCTGTGTTGCTGTGGATAGGAGCTGGATTTGCTTTCCATTTGTTACAAGGGCAGATGGGGTTTCAGTGCATATTGCACAGTAAGTTATGAATTATGAGTCAGGTCATAATAGGACTGCAAAGATTTTTAACAGTGCTCTACAGATAAGGTAAATAGATCGTTTGGTGAATCTGTGCTAAAACAAGTTCAAAATGTCAGTTGGGGTCCTGAAGAATACTCATTATTAATAAAAGCATAGCAAATGTTAACATTTGTGTAAACTCTAGGTTTTATTTTCACCAGAATTTGTGATGGCTTTTAAAGGATTGTTTTCAAGGGTATTTACTGACATTCTCAAGAAAAAAAAATTAAAATGCCATCATCTTACAGCCGGAGACTAAGCCTCTTCTGTTTTAAAGTTTACATAAAAGAAATGATACTAAAATGTCAAGGAAAAGAAGCCAACCCACTCTAACATAAAAATAAGAGAAAAAAGAAGTAATTAATGTAATGTGTATTAAATATACTATGCACCATATATATTTTTGGTAATGGTAACACATTATGAAAAATGCTTATGGCATTTTGCCATGCT
This sequence comes from Anser cygnoides, assembly GCF_040182565.1. Taxonomy (NCBI): domain Eukaryota; kingdom Metazoa; phylum Chordata; class Aves; order Anseriformes; family Anatidae; genus Anser; species Anser cygnoides. The sequence goes on along the minus strand of NC_089873.1, from coordinate 127,976,637 downwards.
CTTGGTAGAAGGTCTTTCCTGACTCTTGTTGTGGCCCATGGCAGCATGGTCGTGCATTGGCTTGTGTGGGCAGTTAGCAGATGTGCAGCAGGCTAATGCTGGCGGCTCTGCGGTCTGAGGCATCTCTTACATTAGCCCTGTGCCTTCCTGCGGCATTAATGCGTTATTCATGTGCTCACCGGAGGTGACATTACCTGGCTTGTGAGAGAGGCCTGAGTCTAGAAAAAGCGTGTGGCGTGGTAAACTCACGCTAACAAAGAAATCTCTCTTGGGTTGGGTTATCTGTAGAAGGCAAGGGGGGGGCTAATATTGTCTTTTTAATTAGATTTGTTAAATTGGCAGCTGCCTGTGGACTGAAGTATGGGCTGTGAGGAGCAGAGGGAGGTCAGAAAGCCGCCTCTGTGGGCAGGCAGGCTGAAGGAAGTGCCTGTGAAGTCCTACGCGGCTGTCATGTAATGAGTAATGCCATGTGGCCTGAACTTCAGCTACCAGCCCTGTAAGGCTCTGCTTCTGACGCCAGCAAAACAAAAAAAAAAAGTCAAGTGCATTAGTTGCTTTACAGTGTAGCAAGGAACTTTTGTAACAATTGATGTTTTTGTCATGTTTTGAATACTCATTAGCACTTAAGATTAGCTATTAAAGGACATGAAACGTTTAATCACCATGTCTTTTCTTATTAGCAGTAGTCACTAGTGCAAAGCTTGTTTAAAATAATTGTAATTAAGTGGGGAAAAAAAACCCCTGCCATTTAACTGTTTTACTTGGACTGCTGCAATTTCAAATGTTTGGATTACTGGCCCAAGCAAGCTACATTTTCTTCTCCATGAAATAATATTTTTAAACCCTTAAAATCTCAAAGTAGCAATAAAATAATCCTAAATGTCAAGCAAAAGTCTGGAAGATCCACTTACCACCTCTAAATGTTTAGGCATTTTTAGTGTTTAGTGCAAAGGTGAATAATTTTACTCACGACTGAAATTAATGATTTCTCATTTTCTAAAGGTCTGCTATTTCATTAAATACTGTAAGTATGATACAACGTTGGCTCTATAAGAGCTGCACGTTTGTTGAATTGCTTTTTCTTCCCTGGTGGTAGTTAGAGACTTAAAAAGCTGTTTGGAGTAGACTGTTGACTGCCTTGAACAAGATCTCTCAATTATAAATTTAAGGAAGATTTATCAGCCTTAGACCTCCTCAAAATACTGAAACACAGCCTTTGCTTGTGTTTTCAGCCAGATACACAAAGAAAATCCAAATAACAATAAAATAGCTAATGTCATCGGGGGTCTGTAATTGCAGGACCTTTTTTTCTTAGATAGAGATCTAATCCCTTGCACAAAATGGGCATCTAATCAAAATAATTTTTGTGTCACTATATTCTAAAAATACAAAATGTGTAAAGTATTCAAAGAAAACACTCAGATTCAATGGCATATTCTGGGGAACTCTGAATGGAAAATATTAGTGAAACTTTGCTTGTCAACCTGTAGCCTTCCATGTGCTATTGCAAAGAGCTGCTAAATTACGAAGACCTGCTTCAGGCTGTTGTGGGAGAAGTCTTCACAGCAATCTCAAGCTCTGGGGATTTCTGCCAGCATTGCCAATAATGAGCACACCAACAACTTTGTACCTGTGGTACACATGCTTCGGATGAAATATTGAGCGAAAGCCAGAAGAAGGGCGACATGGATGCTTGCAGCTTCTCCCCCAGCCTGGTGGAAGCATAGGGAAGCTCAGGTGCTGGGTACAACTTGGGGACAGCCCCACTGAAGTCTTCCCCAGCTGGAAGCAGCATGGTGAAGGGCCCCAAGCACCCAGTCTGCAAGACATGGGTGGGGAAGGTGTTGTCTGGAAACAGCAGCAGTTAGCGCGGGGGAATTAAGGATGAGAGAGTGGTGACTTTTGTGCTTTTATGAGGGCTGTTGGTCTCCCTTGCACTGATGAAGTTGGGACCGATTTGAGACACTTCTTTCTCCTTGCCTCAGCCGCCTGTGGAGAAAGGCAGTGGACCCCAGGGGGTGAGTGCTGCTTTTACAGGTCCTGGGAAAAACAGAGATGCAGGAAAATAGACTTTCGCTTCCTACAAATGCTGAAGGGTGAAGTTTTCTTTGAGAGGTAACTGTGGGAACCTGACCAGGAAAAACAATACCTTATTTTGTTTTTCCTGCATGCTGATGGAGTAAATTTTTCTGTTAGCATTTAGAAGATGCTGAATGATGAGAGTTTTGTTTGCAGAAGAAAATCTTCTGCTCCATGCTGGAGCTTAGCTTCTTTTGTACAGCGAAGAAAAAAACAGCTTCTGCAGGCCTAGCTGAAGTGCAACCTTGGTGCTAGGCACTGGGGGAGGAAAAATTGAAGAGTAAGACACAAATAAAAAAGGCCAGCTAGAACTAAATAGAGTGTAGGGGACTCTCCACTCCAAAACAAAATTTTATTGAAAAAGAGAATGATAGTATGTGCCTCCTAAAATCCTAAAAATATTTCTAAACATTTTTTTCTTAAAAAAAATATTTTAGAATCCTAAAAAACATATTTGTTCTTGGCAAAGTATCTAAAGGTCTCAGAAACCTTTCAGATACTACAAGCATCTCATGGGTAGATATCTGGGACCCTCTTTGCCTGTTGAAAATTCACTGTAGGACTTGGGCTGGAAAGCTTCTTCCTGTGGGTAGCATGTTAAATCTTGAAGTTCTGTGCAGAGATTAACTCCTTGAAATTTAATTACCAGCTATTGCATGTTCAAAACACTAGCTGATGTTGTTTGTTGTTGTTTTTTTTGTTTGTTTGTTTTCCCCTAACGTATAACATGGGAAAATCATGAAATTCAGAAATAATGGGAACTGAGTTATTCTACCAACATTAAAGAATTTCTGGATAAATACCAAAGTAATGAAAGACATCAATAGGTCTTTAGGCCTTGTGGTTATATAAAGCTCTGTTAGAATTAATTTTGGAACATGTTCATATATATTGTGCTAGGTAATACCATGTGTATAAAGGAAAAGCTTTTCTTTTTTTTTTAAATCTCCAAATGGTGACAGTTTTTGACATTTTCACATTACTCTAATGTAATTACTTTAACTTCTGAGAGACACTGTATAGTGCATGCTTAGGTTTGAGGTTTCCATAATATCAATTAAACTATTTAGTCTCTGCCTACTGACAGGAGAATGGACATAAGTAACTCTGCAGCTTTCCAGTAGAATTAGAGCTTCATTGCCTAGCAGATGTGCAAACTCACACATACATGAAGCACTAGAGCGAGCTGCTCTAATATCTGTAGTATTTACATGCTTGAAGCTAAAATCATGCACAGTCTCAGAAATGAGGCCCATATTTGTGAACTACAGTGTAGCTCAGATACGTATACCTTGGAAATCTTACTCTGGGGATTTTCTGAATTTGACTTTTCTATTTTCACAGTGTAAATATTGCATTCTTGATAGTATCTAGCATTCAACTGAAGTGTAGTTAGTCCTTAGTTACTCTACTGATTGTGGTATGTTTCTGGGTTGCCAATAGCTGTGAAAATAGTATAATAATGAATAGTCTGCAAAAGTACTTTTATACTGACACCGTTCATCTGTTTTTTCTGGGATGAAAGGCTGACTTTCTCAGAAGCTAAGAAAAGCAATTTCTGTTTTTTATGTCTGTGCATTCAGAAATTTGTTCTAGTTGTTCTAATAAAAAAAAAAAGTTTTTAAATAGTTACTTTCTTATTGTTTTTCTTTGATATCTTTTATTTGTTTTTAAAAGTTTGGACATTCAGGGTGCTTTTTTTCCCCCCTCAAGATGGGTGTAGGCCTTCTTGAGATGGTTTAGAAAGCACTGCTGCTACCAGCTGTCTTAAGTATAAATTTAAACCTGCTAGTTTACTTTGTACAATTCTTTCAAAAATGTTAGTATCTACAGATTTAAGTTTGACTAGTGAAAGCCTATAATCCTGTGTCCAAATTAGCCTTCTTCATCCTATGTGCAAAAAGGAAGGGAGAGACGTTTTGGGATGGATTTCAATAGCATCGGGCCAAACACTGAGAGATTGTTTGCACAGCTGTGTCTAAGCAGGGACCAAACTGTTAAACAACCTAGTGGGGGGAAAATGAATAGAAACTCCTGTTGGCCAGAGCACTGAATTTCCTGGACAGTGCTCAGGATGTTATGAAGTCATTGCACATGCTGGGTCAAGGCTTTTACCCATATTTTCCCCTTGCACTTGGGAATAACTCCTGTTTTGCTTTTTCATAATTATATAATTGGGTTCAAGCATCTAAACAAAATTCTGTATTGACGAATGATACACTGTAGTGTACTTACCTATAACTTCAATTAGGGGACCTTTCCCTGCCAGTGAGCTGCTTCACTGATGTGAGAGGAGACAGTTTCTGTGTATCTGTCTTGCTTCCTTGCAAATTGTAGATTATGAAACTGGACTACTGAGCAATAATTTAATCAGTGGCATCAGAAGAGCATTAAGCTCCATTAAACATTGGGTCACCATCAATGTCAGATGAGTATTAAATTATGGCTTGCAACTTAGCAATACTCATCCAAAAGGCAGTGCTTAGGTTCTTGGCAAGAGTGTAACAGTTTATTATGGAACAGATGCTTCAGAGCTTAACATATGACTGAAGTGTCAAGTTGTGTCAGAGAAGATGAGCCCAACACTAATGCGGTGCTCAGCCTTTGTGGGACACATGTTAAGGAATTGCTCTCTACCTGAACAGTGTTGGTTAAAAGAGTTTCATTAACAGGATCTCCTGTTGAACGCTTGGAAGTCAAAGCGTGGCTCGACTGCCAAGGACTGGCTTATGATGTGAACAGGTCATAATAAAATCTCTTTGCAAATGATGGAGATGCAGCTCTCCTCCTGATGCAGAGGGAGGATCCCTGCAGGCTGCTCAAAGGTTGAATTTGTATATATGTGTATATCTGTGTAAAAGAAACGTTGGTTTCTGTCTGGAGCTGGGGCACCACGATATTGCCAGCCTGATTCTTGGAGGATGACTTTGAAACCTCTGCTGCTAGTCACAGATTTTCTAGGTAGCAGCAGTAAGGTGGAAGTAGTAACACACTCTCCAGGTGGCTTCACTGATGTTAACAGCAGCTCTTTTGCAGCAGCTAAATTCTCAAGGGTCTTGTCAGTCTGCTCTGTGGCTCTTGCCACTTATGAAAGTGGTGTGCTGCAGGAGACTCTGACCTTGGCTCATGCAAGGGGAAGGAGGAGAGTGAAAAATGGCTCCTAGAATAATATTGTTTTTCCCATTTACTGTGTAGCTGCAAAGAGAATAAGGAGGAGATGAGGAAGAGAGGGAGAAGGTTGGGCTGGTAACATAGCAGATGTGCTGAGGAAAATTTTTGCTGGTGGTGGCACTGGGAAAAGAAGAAACGAGAGTTGTTTTGATACAGGCAAAAAATACCTGGTCTTTATGCAGCCTCTAGCTTGGTGGTAAGACAGATTGTCCTATTGAGAATTCTAACAAGATTTCCCTTCCCATCTGCTGAAGATGGTGGCTAGTGTTCTCACCAAAATCTTGCCCATGGTTAAGATTTTCTTATCGTTCTGTAATCGCAGGTTGTCCACGTGGCCTTCCCGGCAGAGTATTATGGCAGGGTATTTTGAGTCATGTGAGAGATTTTCATTTGTTAAGGGTTGCCTCACTGGTGCTCAGGAGTTGCCAGCTAAATTCTTGCTGCTGTGCAAAGCTCCTAGTACTTCTGCTCCTGGGGGAGTGGGCTGCAGGTGGGGATGCTGTACCTTCAGGTGAAGGAGCCTGGACAGCTGGGCAGAAGGCCATGGTCTTCAGGGAGTTGAATCATCTGGCTGCCAGATGAGGTGCTGGGGCAGTGTGTTGTGCAGAACCACTCCAGTGAAGGGAACTGCCTTCTGCCCATAACTCTCAACTGAGAAGTGCTGCCTGAGAAACTGGCTTGTCCTAAGTTGTCATGCTGTTATTTTTCTTTTCAAAAATATAACAGCGGTTTGCCTGAATTTTAATGTGAAGATATTAAAGCTTCAGAAGCCACTTCCCTTTTCCACTTTTCTCTGTATTACAGTCATGAAACTGGCCATTATGCAGAGAACCAGCTCTTTAGCAGTGCAGAACCTGTCATGAGAAGCAGAATGGCACTGTACCTTTATAGATATGAGATTTTTCCAGTCCCTGCCTACCAGTGCTTAACTTTGTGCATGCTTTATTATTAAAAGGCCTGTTATTTATGAAATAGTTCAAGTTAGCAAAAAGATCCTGAAAGAACTGAAGAGTGTTAAGGAATTATTATAGGAGGCTGAAATAATATGTAAGCATGAGGGTGCCAGTGCAAGATCAGAATATAGCTGATAGACACGTGTCCAACAGACTACTTGGCATTTGGAAACAATGTTCAAAATGGCACACTTGATACCTTAGAACAGGTACTTGGAAATAAATGTGTCCTCTGTCTCTCAAAAGTGCCTCTCTTTAAGTCCCACTGAGGCTCAGAAAGTTTATTTTTAATGAGACCAGAGAATTCTGGGGCAGGTAACAGGGACAATTGTTTCCTTTACTCTTTAGTGACAAGGAGGAAGGCATGCGAAGTTAGACAGAATTTCTATGATCAAAAGGCTATTAATTTATTCAGCTTTTATGATTACTTGAAATGTCATCTAACCTATATTTCAGGTATGCTTTTAAGAGTAAATATGGAATAAGGGATCTCATGCAGTAAAACAAACAAGCAAACAAAACCCCAGGGCATATAACAAGTTCTTTTAAACTCTGCAGGGTGAAAATTCCGATTATTTTTTTGTACTTTTTTTTCCAGCTTTAGATTAGGTCTTGATCATTTATTAGCACAATACTAGGTATTTTATACTAAGTACCCTTTCTAGTACTTTTCAGTAATAAGTGAACAATGCTTTAATGGGCAGGAGATACTCAACAAGACCTAGAAGTGTACTACCACTGGCTACATATAGCTAACACAGGAAGCATTTAAACAGCATTTACCTCTTGGTGATATTTTGGGGAAATGGGCAGGGATATCCACAACTGAGACACTTTATCCCATATTGACTGATACAAGTATTTAATTCTGCCTGCTGGGGATGTTGCAGAGGAAAGGATGAAGATCACTCAAAGAAAACCAAGGTCAGAATGCATTCAGTGACAAAACTCCTTATTTAATAAGCTATGGCAACAATATATCAGAGCATGTGGAACTGCAGTCTCTTTAAACATGTTCTTGGGTTTAGTTTGCCATACATCCCATGTGGCTTCGTGCCAGGCTGGTTGCAAGTACATCTAAGCAAAATGTGCAAGAGCATCACTTTGTCTTGTGTTGCCTTCTGGATGGCTCCATACAAGTAGGGGTCTAGGAGCCTTCGCTGATGACTCATTTTCTGTGATGCTTCTGGCCTCTTTCTACATTAGTTGCCTGGGAGGTTGAGAGTGGTGTGCATCCTCCACCTTCCCATCAAAAATTCTGAATGTTTCCTGCATCAGTATCAAAGTGGGGGAGTCTCAGTCTTTTTCTTGAGGTATTCCCAGCATTAGACCTCTACACTGGCTAAGTAAATGTGTGTGCATGTACATTTAGCAGCACTAAACTGCAGTATTTTGCACAAATGTATATATCATGTAACATTAACATTTAATGAAATACCTCATCTTGTCTTTGCATAAATCTTTGGGGACAGAGGTTTTGTGTCATTGATTTAGTGCTATGCAGTCAATAGTTAAAAACAAATTGTTATTAATTTTGTGTGACGCGTGCACACATTACTTTCCACGTGTACATTCATTTCTCTTTCCTGGGGATATAACATTGATGAGACTTGAAAGAGACTAAAATGTCACTGTAGATAAATGCAGTCTGAAGGATCTAATTCCTGCTTGCTGCTTTTTTCTCATATGGATAAATTGTATGAGCAATTAATGTGTGATTATGCAAAATGAGAAACTAGCAAAAGTGTAACTGTAGTGTCACTACAACAGATTTTGGTTGATTTTTTTATGTATTTACAACTTATGCAAAGCTGATGACATTATTTTAAGTGTATTGCCAAAGAAAATAGAAAACTAACAAATGTATTTTCCCATGATCGAGTTATGTGGGTTGCACTCCCAATTTGCAGGTTTACAGTTCATATTATAAATTTTACATTATGGTATATGTTATTCTCTTTTAATGAGAGAAAGAGACTTGGGAAGAGCAGGCACTCAAAGCTGTCCTTGCATGTATTTTTATATAGAGGTTTCTGCTTTGGATATAATTTGTAGCAGGCTGTCTTAGCCAAGAAGCTCAAAACTGAAATGTTTTTGACTTCTTAACATAGATGGGATTTGTGCGTATCAGAATGTAATAAAGTTGTAAGGCTGTTTGTGAAGTTATTTGTACACGTTCTGTCTAGTTACAGGTAATGCCACTAGGGTTCTGTCTTAATACTGAAATCCCTCCTGGGGGAAAGCAGACAGAGCCTGTGTACACTGGATGGTCTTGCTCATGTTGGAAGGCAGATCAAATGTTGGGAGAGGAAGAATAACTTGGAGCATGGATGGAAGCCATCCTGTAAGCATTCCCAGTCAAGCCTAGTATCTTATCTACCACTGCTCTGGAGAGAGGTTGAGTGTCAGCAGGACAAAGCTGAGGCATCGCTTGCATTGCAAAATGAATTGCTTTGCTTTTAGCCAAGCTGCTGTGCTTTATGAGATCCATAGACTGTCTGACGGCATCACCAAATAAATCTTGAAGGCTTATCTAAACTAGTAACTGATTTCTGCAATGGTGGGAAGCAGTCTACAGTACTGAGGTAAAGTATAGCTCTGACAACTGTTGTACTATTTCTTCAGGGACATGATGTTCCAGCTTGCTCCAAAAAGATGCATTCTAGCTTAACAAATTCTTGGCAGCAAAGGTGGCTTTCGTGGTGAAGAACTATAATAAAGGCTGTGGCAGAGCTTATTTGACTATTTTGCGTAATAGCATATATTAGCCCCTGTGAGGGAAGGAGAAGAGGAGGGCCCTTCTTCTGACAACAACAGTGTGTTTAATGTGGCTGCTCCAGAGCACTCTGTAAAGATGCAAACATACAAAGGCATTTGAAAGAACAACCAGTACTTATTTACTTACTTGGTTAATGTCAGGGGTGTGCTTGGCTTACATAAACATCTTTTGACTGTCTTACATGTTATACTTTTTTTTTGCCCTTTAATATATGATTCATTTATATTTTGTGGAGATGTAGGATGCTTGCTGAGATATCTAAAGTATTGCTGCAAGGAAGTGATGAATATTAGAAGTATAGCTTTCCCTTTTCTTCCTTAAGGCACTCCTACGCATATCAAAGTATTCGACCAGTGATTTTAAGTTACAGATGTTTCTTTGTCATGTGGAGGGGGATGTACAGCTTTTCTGCCCACAACCCTAAAACCGTCCCAAATCTCACACTGTGCTGAATTGTGCGAACTTCTGCTCAAGAAAGCTTCAAGCCTGGGAATTGCATGGGCGTTGCAAGAGTTCACTTGGAGTTTGGAGAGGCTTTCACTCCTGCATGCCTGCTGTAGGCTTGGATACTTGACGGATTTGCACTTCCTATAGTTGTATGTGATCATGTAAAGCACAGCTGCAAATAATCATGAGAGATGGTGAAAAAGCTGCGGAAAATTGGACTTTCATATCTCAAGTCCTGAGGGGGTGTTTCAGCTTCGCAGTCCCTTTGAGCTGCTGGAGAAGCCGGTACCACACCTATTTAGACAAAGCCTTCCATCCTTGGGGGATGTGGTGGTTGCATTTCAATGCTTGTGGTCATGTTTGGGAACTTGTTAGTTTATCATCCCTGTGTGGTGCAGAATTCTTCATTGGGCAGGGGCTGTGAATTAGCATAAGTGTGGTCGCAGCTGCAGCCCTGGAGCTAGACCAGATGGAGCATGGGTTTGCCTTGGGCAGACTGCGCCCTCGCCAGCTCTGGCACCATCGTGCTGGTGCTGGGCTTGAACCAGGTGGTACTGCCTTCAGTGTATTTTAATATCATTACTCTTACTGCATCCTTGAGAGACGTACTGGAGAAGTAATAAAGGCACATGCTGTCATTGGATGGACAGTTGCTCCCTTTGTAAACTTTAATCTTGCAAAGTTGCTTTGCACCAGTATAAACAGAAACCTCTAGAAAGTGTAAAGTCAGAACACATACTGAGAAACTTTTTTGTGCTCTTTCAAAAATTGCTTTGTATTTTAGGGGAAAACAATTAGCAAGGAGGTTACTCTTTAGATTTTGATGTATGGTAGCAAGTTCTTAGAAAACATCCCTGCAGGGCTAGGGATGCAGGCCAATGTACAGGGAATCATGGGGGGAATAATGGGAACATTTGAGGATAAAAATAAAAATTCTTATGAAACACAAATAGATAAAGTCGATTTTAGTGAATGGTATTTAGGACCATAATTTTATAATGCTGACTGAAAAAAGCCTATATGCCAGAACAGTTGCAATATATTTTAGTTTGCATGTGATATTTGGAAGACAAAAGTGGTACTTTGAGGAAGAAGTTAAAGATTGATTGTACCCAAGAAGACTTCCCTTTTTGAGGTTATCTGCAAACTGGAGTACACATGATGAAAGGCGAGGAGAGAGATTGCGTGAGAGTGAAAACTGCCAAGTGAAACAGTAGAAATAAAGCTAGCTGTTCAGGGATCTGCCTTTATTAGCTAAACAGCTTGAATTTCATGGAGGAAAAAAACAGTTTATCAAGGGTCTTGTGTCAGGGCCATGTCTCCTTGAGATGATGGGATTTCCTCTGTGAAATTTTATGGGAGTATTTCATTCACTGTTTCTAATTTCATAATATTGATGATGCTTGGATAACTTGTTGGAGAACTTCTGGTTCTGGTACAGTACAGTATTCAAACAAACAACCTCCCTGTCCTCAGTCAGCCTAGCTCTTCTTTGTTCTGAATACAAGTGGGATTCCTTCATAAAGAAAAAGAAAGAAAGATTTCTTACAGTTCAGATGTTTCTAGTTTATCCCTAGATGCCTCCCAAATTGCACTGAACTTCTAAGTCTGAATTTAAAATCTGTCATTTTATACATTCAATTATGAGGATGAATGCACACTTTCTACCATTCTCATTATGCCTGCCCTATGCCCCTCCAGTTGGATGTAGTAGTGTTTATCAGGAGCAGTGCATGCTTTCCTTTGATTAGCTTCATTTGAGGGATTCCTGATTTTTAATGATGCTGTGGGTTGTTTGGCAAGCTCCCCCCCCTTCCACTAGCAAAGAGATTTCCGCTGCCATTATGAGCCACACTAACTTTTCAGCACACTTCAGCATTTCTGGTGTGCAAAGGCCACAGCTGGAGTTGAACAATGTAATCGTTGTAATCCAATAATAAGAGTCCTAAATATAACAATAATTATAACCTCTTACATGGAGAACAATATTGATAATCAGGGATACTAATCCTTGAATTTCATAGAAATATAGCCCGATGTTGGATGTTGCAGTATTATCCACGTTTTAAGATTTCAAATATTTAGCAAAACTCATATGTGCTTGTGTAAAGATTTGGCTTTAGTATGCAGATGGGCAGAATGGAAACAAAAAAGCACCCGGAGAAATATGAATGATTACATTTATAAACACAATGCTGGATATTGTTCTCATAATTAACAAGCCTAACTTTTCATAATAAGCCCTGATTTTAAGTAGTCTAACAGCAAGGACCGATTTTATTGAAAACTTGGCCTATTAGACACTTGTGGTCATTGCACCCTGAAGGGCAGCTGAACTCCACCACAACTGTTCTCTCGCTCCCCCTCCTCAAAGGAAGAGGAGGGGGAAAAAATATGATGAGGGTGGAAAAAAAAAAAAGCTCACAGGTTGAGGTAAGGACAATGTAAGTAAAGAGAAAAGAAAGAAAAACAAGCAAAGGCGGTGCAGAGCAAAGAGAGAGAAAACAAACATTCTCTGCTTCCCATTAGCAAGCGATGTTCAGCCACATCTTGGGAAGCAGGGCCTCAATACACGTAGTGATTGCTTGGGAAGACGAGTGCTTCCTTAATGAGAGCCCCCCCCTTCTCCTTCCCCTTGCCCAGCTTTCACTGCTGATCACTACACTGTGCGGGATACCCCAGTGGTCAGCTGGGATCAGCTGTCCTGACAACATCCCCTCCTCGCCTCTTGCCCATCCGCAGCCTGCTGCCCTTTGGCAGTGGCCTGGAGGGGGCCTGGATGCCGTGCCCGTGCTGCTCGGCTATAGCTGGGATGTGGGTGGCAGTAGCCAGGACATGGGTGCGATGCCATCACTGTGCTAGCCTCGGATGCAGAGCGCAGCGCTGTGTGGTCTGCTCTGGGGAAGGTTAATGCCATCCCAGACAGACCCAGTTCGACACTGCACCTGGTTCAGTCTTGTATATCTTTAAATCATGCTTGTAGTTAGTCTATATATATAGTTTCTGCTTCTCCTCCTCCTTGTTTTAACTTCTTTTTTTTTTTTTCTCCAATAAAACCCTTTTAAAAGTTGTTCAGCACGCAAGTTTTTTTTAAAGCAGAGCTGTTGATGAGCCAGGTACGATCTGTTCAGTCTTGGTGTTTCTGCAGTTTTTTGATGAACAAAATTGCCATTTATTGCCAACACTCTCATATAATGAATATTTATCCAGGTCTCATAAGAGCTCACGACTGTGAAATGAGACTGTATCTGTAGGCACGGAAACTGCAGACATTCAAGAGTTAGATTACTAGAACTGGATTTGTTTTTTTAATTACAGAATTAGTACTGGCTTGGGACAGTAATTCTCTCACCCCAAATTGGGTTTCAACCCAGCACCTTCGTGAATGCTCTCTTTGGCTCCTCGGTTCTCGTCTGGCATAACTCTTTCTCCTTGTTTACTGGTGCCTTTGCACCCTTCTCCTGGCAATAACCTTAAATACAGAGTACAGTGCAAGATCTAAAAAATAATTCTATTTCCACTTGATATTTTGTGCATCTCTTCAGGAGCCCAGTGCGATGCCTTCTGTGTTTACCTCACAGCTGTATGCAGCACCTCTTGTCTGCTAGCCAGGATCTCAGCGTTCATAATACCTTCGCGAGAGGCTACATTATGGTTGCATTTCTTGTTTCCATGTCCACATCTTCTGTCTAAAAGTTCACATCTTCTGAACTAAAAGTTCTTCATTCCTTATTTAAATTTAAATAATTAACAAATTTAGCAATTTAACATGCTTTCCTGGCGACAGTGGTATATGTCTAGTGGATATAGTGTTTTTTTCTTACTGTTTTCCTTTCATTACCTAAAATAAATTGTGTATATTTCAGTTAGCAGCATCTTTTAGCTACTGTTTTGACTATCAACAGTTAGGTTCCTAGTTTAAAAAAATAAATAAATAAACAACCCGGCCCTAAGCTGCACATGACGAACATCTTATACTGTATTCCATGAATAAGTATGTTATGTTTGAGAAGATCCCAATAATTACTCCTTCAGTCACTTTTAATGTTTGTTTAAAATGCTTTTTGAGTTTTCTTTGACTAATATAGGGAGAGGGAGCAAGTGAGAGAGGGAGTGAATAATTCTTTGGAGTAATGGACAAATACATCTTATAGTTAGAGGGTTTTTGCCTGGAATTGCAGATAACCAGTACACAAAGTGATTACCCTGCTGTTTTGTAAGTATTCTTGTAACTCAGCAATTTGGCATTTTTTCATTAATAAATCCAGTGCCTGCAATTATTATTATTATTATTTTTCAGTTTTAAAAATACTGTATTTTTTCCTCAATCCAGAATGAAAGCTGCTTCTCTTGTTTCTTTTGCCATTCTACCGGCAGTGCTTCTCTGGGACGGGACATTACTTTTTTGCTACCATCCAATCCTCAGTGGGCATTTGCCATCTACAGCACTTAAATGCATTCTGGTCTCTGCTTTGTCATTTGGCACGGACAACTGTGACATCTGCTTGTCACATATGAGACCTAGGAGGTGCTGCAGACCCTAATTTAGGAAACATCCCTGAGGTGGGGAATAGACATCTCCCATGTACAAACTGTGGTGAAACCTGCCCTTTTTGATCACTTGCCTCACGCTGTGGTTCCCCTGTGGAGGACACCTGAGTGTGTATCCCAGGTGAGAGCTGCTGGAGAAGGGATAACTGCCTGCTCCGGGCTGCTGGCCGTACCCAGGAGCAGATCTCTTCTTGAGCTGGAAGACAGGAAGAAATTTTGTTTTATTGTCTTGCTCCTTGGCATGAGGAAAGCCTCTTTTTGTATAAAGAAAGCAAATACATTAGTAGCTCACCAGCCTCAGATTGATAAAGCCTAGTTGCAAACGTGTGAACGATAGCACAGTTTTAACTTATCAGGAACTCAATTGGACATTTAAGTTTGAAAAATGGCGTGTGACATGAGTGAACCCACATGTAGTCAGTCCTTAAGAGTAGCTGACTTAAATTGAATGCACGTCTACTGGTGAGAAAGGAGAAAGCAACGGATTTTTTTTTTTTGAGCATTTCATGTTTTGCCAGTTCCTTCCATCATGCTAATTTGGGTAAAAATGTTGTAAATAATAGTTTACAATCTGAAAAGGCATTGTATAGTGCTATCTAAATGCCCAGTTTATGTTAAACTAGAATTTAAACTTTTTTCTCCTAATGACTTGTTAAATTCTGTGCTACAGTCCATTGCCTGAATTTACATTTGTTAAGGTGTGAAACTAATGGAGTTCAGGTAGGGCACAGTCTTCCTGTTCCCAGATTGAAAGGCAAATTTGTTTGCTTCAAATTTAAAGCAAAGAAAGTCCCCAAACCTGTCACTTTAAGAAAGCTGAGTGTTTTCCCCTCCCATGCAAAATAATTCTATGTATTGTCTGCACATTATTGCTGGCTAACTGCTGGGATTACAGAACAAGGACATACCAAGGGAAGTTGTCAGTTTACATTCTCATTCTGATTCACCAAGGGAACATAAAAAAATACTCCTCTGTCAAAGTTTCAGGTATGATGGCTACACCTGTAATTTTCATAATATTTCCCTTAAACCCAAACTGGAAAGAAGACTAATAAGGACACACGCTCTGTCATTTCATTGTATTTTTCCAATCCTAAGGAAAAATTCCTTTCCCACCAATTTGGGGAAAAATTTTGGGGAACCTAGTTGCCACTATTTTTACAGCTGTATTTTCTCATGTATATCTGGGTAGCTGGTTAGAGTAGGGATCTAATCGTAGAAAACGATGATTATTTATCATCATTTGAAATACTTTTTTTAAGGGTGCACTGATCTCTTAAGGAGCCACTTACACACAATATGGGTAATCTAAATTGGTTGGGTTTTCAGAAGAAACAAATTTGCACCTTTGCTGTAACTAAGATGCACTGCCACCGTGCTTGTGTACATCTAATCCATATTTTAGACTGTCAGTGTCCTTACCCTTGCTTCTGTTACAGGCTCAGCAAATAGCTCACTTTTTACAGGAACAGTCCCAGAGAGGGGAGAGGAAACACTTCTTGCAGAGTAGATAGTGGGATCAGAACCGGAGGATGTATTTAATAGAGAGGGACATTTAACTGACTTACTACAGATGTGCATAACCTATTCTGGTGCTGAATTACAGGTTTGTTTGTTGGCTTGCTTGTTTCAAAAGATAACCTGTTACACACTTGGAAAATAAGATAATACCTCAGAGGGATCGTGAAGTGTGCGATTGTGTTATTAGTTAGAAGACTGCAAGCATGGAAGATTTCCCCTGAGGGTAGCACTGCATCATGCAATCTTATTCCAGAAAATCATATGAGTTAAAAAAGAAAAAATCTTATCAGTTTCTATTGTGCCATTGTAAAAATGGGAATCGACTGCATAGAAATCTGCACAATTTCACATCAATGAGCCATTAAAAACTGTTAATGACTTGATGAACTCTGGCTTGGCTCACAGAAGGCAGAACTCAATGACAGAGTAGGGAAGAAAACAGCTATGTTGTGTTCTGCTTGAAAGAGAAACTTTTCTAGAGAAGTTTTTTCTTTTGATGTTAAAAGCACAGACTTCTAAGCAGTTTCCTCTGGAGTGGCTTTTTTATTTTATTTTTACCTTTGTTGTTGCTTGTTATTTGTTTAGTTACACAAGGCAGAGCTTGCTTTAAACTTAATGAAGAGAGTTGCTCCTTCTCTGTTAATGCAGAGAACAGTATATCTGCTCACAGAATACCTCAGTGGGATGCTGGCTGACAAAAAGTGCAATGTATTATCTTCCCACCTTAATTGCTCTCCTAGACCCCCATCAAACTGGCTGGGTAATGAGAGTGCAGTAGTGGGATCTAGGCAGCATTGCCAAGCTCCCTGGCTGGAAAACTCAGGTGGGAAGCATCCTGCATGGGGGAGTGGTTCTTGAAGAGTTGGCCTCCTGGGAAGTCTGTGATATTGCTGGAGCATGAGACTTGAGGACTCTTTCAAAAAAAAAAAAAAAAAAACAAAAACAAAAACTACCACCACCTGTGCCTTTACATATACTCAATATCCTGGGGTTATTTTGAGGAGGAGGGGGGCTGTTGTATATGAGACTGTTACTTGTTCATTGATGTCACAAAACCTCTTCAATATCCTATGGGACCTTATACATCCATAACAAAATAATGAACCTGATTTTTGTAGAAAAACCGCTGTTCTTGAAATATCCAGGACTGCTAAGTATTTGGCAACCTCAGTTGCACCCATGGCCAGGAATAGGGAATAGTCCATCAAACTGAGTTATTTGCTGGGCTTCCTGTAGTATGTGAGTTGTATGATATCCTTGAATATGAGAGCATCCGGGCATAGAAGAAGAGCAGAGCATGACAGAATAATTTCTATTACACTGAAGTTGGGTGGATGCAGTTAAGACAGTATTGCAAAAGAGAAATCTGTGCTTTCCACGCTGGCTTCCAGGGTGTCTTGATGGAGCCCAGGTGCTTGATGTTTTTTGGTATATCTTGTCCTGCCCCAAGTCAAATGGCATCATAAGCCAGGAATGCCAATTCCCTGCAGTTCACTTGCTGCTGGCAAACAAGGCTGTCTGCAGTGGCTCTGGGAGGATGAAAGATGTGGGTGAGGAGCACTGACTGCCCTTTTGTATTGTTAGTATTCCCTATCAGTGCGCAGTTTTGTTTACAGAAAGAATTAGTGGTCTTTAATTAAGAAAAAAAATGACAGAAATAAATGACTTTTAATAAGAATATTCTATTTAGGGAGTGAGGGGAAGTAATTGTGGCAAGCTATTCTGAAAATGTCATGCAATCTACAGTTAAATTATTTTGTTCTTTCCTGGATCTGTTTTTTATGAAATTGGTGAGTCAAGCAATTGTCAGTAATATTTTTGTTTTCTTTATTTTTTTTCTTACCTTATATGAACTATATGCATCTGTCTATATTACATCTGAATGACAAAAATACACAGATAGCAGGTGGAGGAAGAATATTGGCTTTATTTAGAATTAACTTTCCGTAAGTGTTTATTAAGTGCATCTGTCACGTCTTATTCTGGATTTGTGCTGCTAGTCTCTTACTGGGAATTCATTTTTTTTGAAACCTGATGACGTTCAATATTCTAATTGCATTATTCTCATTCAGAAGTCTATGTAAGCAGTGTGGGACTTATGTTGAGGCATATCAGAAGTACTTACTGCTGTCTTTTTTTAGTCATTTAGCAAAAGCACATCTACAGTCTATTTTTAATATATTTTAGATGAACCATTTTGTTCATTGTCAAGAATATTCAATTTCTTTCAAAAAATAAATGTCACTGTACAAGAGACGGTGCTTGTAACATAGGTCATGCAATTAATTTCCCAAATGGAAAACTTGCACTTAAGAGTGCTTTTGAAGAAAATAGGTACAAATATGGATAAATCAAGAAGGTTCTTACCATATACTTCATGATGATGGTATCCTGTGTATGCGTGTAAGTGAGAACAAGTCAAATGGATTCAAAAAGGCTTGAAAGAAAATTATTTTCTTTTGCAAGTTAAATGTCTAAGTGAGTTCTTACAGAACTGGGACTTGGTAAATAGCCTTTCTTCCAGGTGTCAGGCAGAAAAGAATAACTGAATTGTATTGCCACTTATCTGTTTGCTAATAGTAGTGCACATTACCTAGTGTGTAAAATAAATGGCAGCATTTGGATGAGTTAAGGGCGCCCACTGAAATGCTTTTGGACTCATGCTCTTTGACATGTTCTGAAGCAGTGGTGTCTTAAAAAGACATTAAGGTCTTCCTTGTACACCACACTGTATATATGTGTATTGTAGTGTTTTACAGTGAAACAGTACTTTCGTTTAAAAGCAGTTCTAAGGGCCAAAGCCTGAGTATTCATTAGTTAAGTAAAAAGTGGAAAAAATACCAAAAATATAGTGTGGCACACCACAAAGCATCAGGCCGTGGTGTTTTGACCTTAGTGTTCCTGTCTTCTGTTCTGTGCATGTGTTTGGCAACAAAGTCCTTTTATGGATCAATGTTGGTGGTTCTGGTAATTCGTAGCCAAGTCTGTAGGGGAATGAAACTAAGGAGAATAAAAGCTTTTGTATGTCATTGCTCTTAATGAGAATTTAACCACTTGTATTTTTCATTATTGGTGGCTTATGGAGCAATTTTTAGCTTCTCTCAAGCCAGTCAAGCACATTTGAGAGCTGCATGGCAAGGTGTGTAACTTGATTATAGAATCACAGAATGGCTTGAGTTGGAAGGGATCTTAAAGATCATCTAATTTCAACCCCTCTGCCGTAGGCCGGCACACCTACCACTAGACCAGCTTGCTCAAAGCCCCATCCAACCTGGCCTTGAACACTTCCAGAGATGTGGCACGCACAGCTTATAGAGGCAACCTGTTCCAGTGTCTCACCACCCTCTGAGTAAAGAATTTCCTCCTTATATCTAACCAAAATCTACCCTCTTTCAGTTTAAAGCCATTCCTCCTTGTTCTATCAGTTCACCCCCTGACTAAGAGTCCCTCCCCAGCTTTCCTGTAGTCCCCCTTTAGGAAGGCCACTCTAAGGTATCCTCAGAGCCTTCTCTTCTCCATGCTGAATGACCCCAACTCTTTCAGCCTCTCGTTGTTGCTCTCTGCTATTATAATAGAGTATACAAATGATTTGAGCATCTATTTGTTTAAAAAGGCAAGTGAATGGAAGGCACGGCTCTCAATGGCTGGTTAAAGAAAACCTTTAAGTGACTTTGTTGGAGAAGCAAGAAATGAGGTGGCAAGCTCTGGAAGAAAGTGGTTGGAGGCTGCTGGAACTGGGAACTGGCTCATGAGAATTTCTGGTCTCTTAGACTGGAGGATTTTGTTTATAGCATGTTTGCTTGTGGTTTAGTTTTGGTGTGTGAATTCCAGAAGTTTAAGCCATGTGAAGATTGTGCTGGTGTGCTCAGGGCTGGAGCAACCCTGCCTGCCTGCAGCACCAACACCTTTGTGGGAGACTCTGGAGGTGTGGCTGCACCTTAAAGGGGGTGAAAGAGAAAAGAAAATGCTACAAAACCAGCTTCAGAGAAGCCTTATGCTATACACTGAGGCTCTTGTGAGTCTCCTGTTCAGCAGCCAGATAGATCTTTGCTCTTCCACATATCTTGAGATTTTTCAGGCATTTTGATTAGCAAGCAAAAATGTTCTCACTGCCTTGCAACCTAATAAGCAGACACCTTTCCATCATTAGGAAAGGAGATATGTGCTGGTTGTGGTTGTTTGAAGACAGCCATCTGAAAGGTGCAATCTTTGAAGACGCAGCTAAATTAATACATTCAGGGTTTTTCTCAAATCCTGCTACTCAGTAGCAATTGTGTTCTTCCATCAGAGGGTATTCAGTGTGGTGCAAAGTTTAGGTAGACCCCTGCAAAACTAGGAGTCTTTCTTACCCCCTTGGCACAGAGATGGACATGCTGCAGAGCTTCCCTGAGCTGGTTTGGTCCTCTGAGGCAAGGACTGGTGGGGAAGAGGTGTGTGCTCTTGCTCTGCAGTGCTCTTTGCTCCAGGCAAAGCCATGTAGTCAGCTACACATCATTAGACTGGCACACAAACTGAACAGCTACACTTGGGGTGGCCCCAGAGCAGGACCTGGCCCTGTAGAACAGGAGATCAGCAGGGTACAAGCAATCTTGGAGTAGAAAACACACTCTGACATTGCACCACTGTTCTGCGTGTCCTTTCACGGGCTGCTAGTCAAGAGTCCCAGGAAAGAACAGGTTCCTAGGAGAGGGCACCTCCAGTAGTGCCTCTTCATCGTGTAGCCTGCAATGGCAGAGTTCGGCTGGGAGAGAGGTTAAAAGGCACTGACAGCTTGTTGCTCCTGGATGCATTGCATTAAATGTATTCACACTTCTATTTCGTCTTAGAATTTTTCCTCTGGCATAAATGTTTTTCCTCGTTTCTGGACTCCTATAGTACTCTAATAACTAATGCAATAACTTATGCAGCACTCAGAAAAGTCTTCCTTTCCTGTGTTCCCACTTCTCCTCTCCCCTTCCTGATAGAGTCATTGCTAATATACCTGTTATTAGAGACTGTCAGATATGCATTCATAATGCAGTATACCGTAAGAATTCAGGGCTCTGTTTGGGCTTCAGGAATGGTTGGTGTTGTCCACAGGTAGAAAATCCACAGCTGCCATAGCTCTCCAAATGTTATGATTTATGGGCAGCATAAAATTATATTACTTGTGTTAGTAATGTTTACGTATTTATTTTGAAGATAGGACAAATATCCTCTGTTGGCTTGATTTTTGGTTCCAGTCCATTTTGATTTGATTTTCTACAGCAGGATAAGATGTTGCTAACTTTTCTTTCCTTCTTCCATCCTGTTATTGCAGGTCTTGATGACTGCCTGCAGCAATATATTAAGAACTTTGAGAGAGAGAAGATTAGTGGCGACCAACTACTACGTATTACACATCAAGAACTGGAAGATCTTGGAGTCACGCGAATTGGCCACCAGGAGCTTATCTTGGAAGCAGTAGACTTGCTCTGCGCACTGGTAAACTTCTTGGGGCAAAAGGGGAGGGAGTGAACAGTACTTGCATATTGATCACTTGTGTATTCAGATTTCTAGTCCTAAAAACTATATAAAATAGTTCAAGAAACTCTTGACATGCCATGTATGAACAATTTAACATTTTAAAACAAAGGAAAGATAAAGAACAATATCTATTGCTAAGGTAGTCCTTGTTAAATAACTTGGTACCAGAGATTAAAGAGTTCCATGTCTGTCATTATAGGAAGAAAAAAAAAAGCCTGAAATCACAAGAAGACTAGACTGTGTTTGGTTTGGAATGTAGAATAGTTGTATATTTGAAAGCAGTAATTGAGTGCCGGTTGCCCTTTACAAACAAAATGTCCTGATATTAACTATGTCATTTTTCACTGATCCTTTATGCAGTCCCTCAGAGTATAGCAAATTATGTTTTAGGTGATTATTCAAGCTTGCTGAAACATAGCTGCATGGATTTCACAGTAGAAAGGATTAAATACTGAAATAATTATCTTATGTGTAAATAATACATACATCTATGATGCAGTATACAAAGGGATTTTGCTAATGGTCTTTTCAGTCAGGTTGCGTCATGCAAAATTTGTATTATCCCCTCAGTGAGGGGTGTGGTGCTGGCTTTACCATTCTTATGAACTTTTTGTGTGTGATTGTAAAGATTAATGATAGATTGGGTACACTGTCTGCATTCTCTGCTGTAGGAAGGATTGTGAACAGCTCTGCTAAGATCTGCTTGACTGCCTGAAGTGGTATTCTGTAGATTTTTAATGCACACTACTTTTCCAAGCTTCAGAAGCAGCTTTAAGGAAGCTGAATCCCAGTAGAGGAAATCAAAGATGGTACTCTGAAAGGCTCTTCAGAAGGGCTTGTGGGTTCTCAATATGCAGCAGCTTTTCTGAATATTCTATTATTGCAACTTTGGGAGATAGATGTGAGGAGTAATGAAGAGAGTGAAAAGAAAAATTAAAAATGTAAAAGTAAAGAAGGGGAGAAAAGACTTTCCATACAGGAAAATACTTTGTTTTAAACATGCCTTAGACTTTCTTCTTTAGAGTAGTATTCGTAATAGTGTTATGAAGTAGCTCAGTGTGATAAGTTAACTCATCTGGTTTTTTTTGTGTGTTGTTGATTCTTTAAATAATGGAAAGGCTGCAATCCTTTAAAAAAATAAAAGAAAAAAAGAATTGTACAGACATACAAGGAAACAGAGTTAGTCACAAAGCACTTTTCTCATCAGAAAGTGCAAAGGAAAACAACAAAATAAATACTTAATTAACGGTAGGGTGAACACTGAGGACAATTCTTTCCAAGCACACAAGGGAGACAGATTGTGGCTTTTTCAAATATATCCTATTTTCACAGAAATAACCTTGTTTGTTAGTTGAAATTTCCTTTTGTTTTTCTGGTTATATAATTACAGATGTTATCTTTAGACAAACAGACACATCTTGTATTTGTAGGTGCCTTATCTTAGACAATAGTGTATGGAACTAAGTTGTATATCAAATAAGGAATTTGTAGTGAAGGCTAACGCTGCATTCTTAATTCATGCAATAAGTCTCTACCTTCCTGGTCCATGTTGTATATAGTGTCTGCTTTTCTGAGTTGGTCTTAAAGAAAACTCCATCACTGAAACATGATAACAGGCATTCAGATCTCAACTTCTAATTTAAGTTGAGGCTTTTGCAATCTCACAGTTGGCTGGTGATAGCTCCTCAGGGACACAAAATGTGATTGTTATATTGATTTTAGTGGACTTAATTTGAATTTATTGTTCACCAATCAGATAAACCTCTTAGGAAATTTAATTCAGAGGCAATCCTTTTGGCTATACTGGTCCTATACTTACAGCCTTTTTTTTTTATTGCATCAGTAAGTATGTGTCCTGGTTAGTGCTTGCCTGTTCTTCTGATTAGCCTCTGAAATGGACTGTACATTTAGGAGAACTCTAAGCCCATGAGTGTTCAGCATAGGACAACTGCTCATGCAGGTAGTCAATGTGCAAGTTTTTGAAATGAAAGCTATCTGCTTATTTCTTGTTACACTGGAGTTTAACAGGATTCATGATACAATTTGCATGAGTTACAGGTGTTGGATCCAACTGAATTAAGTTCTAATTGGATGCTGGAAATTATCAGTAGTAGGATGAGATAGGAATAGCAATATTAATTTTGCCTTGCATATATAATCTCTGATTTTAAGCTAATCATTAAAAACCAAAGGGATTGCAGCTTCTGGTTCCTCTCCCCATTCTCTCTGAGTCAGTGAGTGACCACCTAAAGAGCTTTTTTGGTGTTGAGGACAAAACCACCTCCCACCATTCGTTCCTGCTCCCACTCTGCAAAGAGAGGTTTCTAAGGCAGAGGGGCTATCAGTGAAGAAAGCTGCTGTGATAGTTGATATGCTTTAGGAGATTCCTTCTTTCTATCCCCTTTCCAACAGTTATTTGGGGAAGACTTCTGGTGATTTCTGCTCTTTAGCTGTGGTTATGGCAAATAGCAAACTATCTTCTTGTATTACATGTCTGTAGCTCATGGGGCAGTATTTTCTTCCTGGAGGGAAGTGGAGGACCTGAACAAACCATGTTTGATGGGTATGGAGAATGCTTGGGACCTCCTTAGCAAACAGGCTGTGAACAGTGCAGAAAAGACAAACTGCTTGCTGCAGTAACAGTGGGAACCACTTATGATTGATAGCCCTATTTAAAGGAATTGGTTTGCTGACATTTGACAGAAGGTGGGTGGCTGT
This sequence comes from Anser cygnoides, assembly GCF_040182565.1. Lineage (NCBI taxonomy): Eukaryota > Metazoa > Chordata > Aves > Anseriformes > Anatidae > Anser > Anser cygnoides. The sequence continues at coordinate 127,952,913 of NC_089873.1, read as the reverse complement.
GGTCTCTCACAGTATTTCCATCCTGTTATAAGCACTTGCAACAAATGGATTCTCCAGTGTTTGCTAGCTGTTTGGAGGACAAATGGTGGCCTGTGTCACCTTCTCAGTTGAGTCTCTCTTGGCTGCCAGCTGCCATACTGTGCTGTTGACAAGACAGCAAGCACCCTGGGGGTGAGATTCACAGGTTTTCTTTTCCTGTGCTGCTACAGAGAAGGTGGGATAAAGATTTTGCCCAGCTGCTACTGCTGTTACAGGTCATTCTTGGTGATGACAGTGGGGGCCGACATGTATCATACCGTCACTGAAGCTGAACGTGCTCCAGGAGAGAGCGAGTACTGTAACTAATGTAGTATGAGTCTTCACTCTCTCCTTCAGTCTGTGAAGGTGGGAGTATGTTCAGTATATTTTCTTGCCATTGTGTTTTTGTTTGTTTGTTTGCTTGTTTTTGTTTTATAATAACTTTACATCAGAAAGGGCAAGATAAATGAAATGCACTCTGTGCTTAAAAATGCTTAAAAGCAGGAATTAAGGAGGTATGTGATGGTATTTAATTGCTAGAGTTTGAGCATGGTTTTGGATAGTTCTTGAGAATACACCATGATGGAGTTATTCCTGTAGAATTGCTCTGTTTCCAGTAATACATTGCTCTTCTTTCTTTCCCTTTCTGTTCAAATTGGTATGTGAAACCAAGACCACGCTGGTGATACCAACAGATAGATTCCTGCTTGATGTGGAAATGCATGTTGATTCATGCTGACAAAATCTCAGAACTGGCTGAAAACTGATAAACCAAGAAACTGCATGCCCAGTTATAGAGATATGGGAGAACTTCTACTGAGTTAACTATCATGGTATTTTTTTATCCGAACTACTCCCAGTTAATAAAAGATACACTTGCTCATCACTTATAAAAAATATCACCTAGAACCAGCCTCAACCTCATCCTTTCCTGATGCTCGTTACAGTGAAGCTAGTGTAAGAATACTTTACATTCCATAAGTAAACAAACCAGAGCAGCAGACCTTCATCCACACAGAAAATGCCAGGAGCCTTGCTTCTCAGATGGCTGCTTTAAGAACCACAGCTGATTTGACAATGCCGACTGAAAATTAATTGAGGAAAGATGGAGGTGATGCTTACAAAAAGAGGAATGTATATTGAAGAACAGATTGCTTAGGTAATGCCATCAAATTGCTGTAGCAGTCTTCAGTTTTGAAATGCATCAGAAGGTCTCGTACCTCCTGAAATACCTAACTTTGCAGAAGGAAAAAAAAAGTCCATAATTCTTGTTCCATCTTCTGTTTATCAGGAGATGATGTTTCAATTTACCGACCTGGGTATGACCATATTTTGTGGAGTGTCCTTGGCCTCTGATCTTTTTCTCCTTGGCATCAAATTTTTCCCAGAAAATGTTACCTTCTGCCTTGCTGTCTGGAGAATACAAAGATTGCACAGCCAAAGATTTCTTCTTCCATCTTTAAGAAAATAATCCAATTTTCCTGACATATCACCACAATATATTGATGCTTAAGGGTGTTTTTTGGTAGTGGTGTTTTTTGTTTGTTTTTGTTTGTTTTTGCTTTGCTTTTCCAAACTATAACGTAGGTTTTGTTTGAATGAAGAATACTAAATTATTTTCATTTCATCGTGAACAATTTTTTTTAAATGAGAACTTGAAGTGGAAAATATTTTATCCGGAGAAGATAAGAATATTTAGAAAACTTCACAAATTACATTTGAATGCTTTCAAATTTTATTTAAGCAAACATGTTAGTTAAAGCTCTATGAATTTGCAAAATATTTTTCAGGGAACCTGCATTTGTGTAGAAGAGATTTTTGTTTAAAAGAAAAAATGTTTTTCACTTTGTACAGAATACTGATTTTAGTACTGGTTTCATGCAGGTTACTTAAATTTACTGTGGCTGTGGAGGAATTTATTATACACTGTACATCTGAATCTGTAAAGCTAGAAGATTACAGCAGATGAAATAGCATTATTATTTGGCAGACAAAATGTTGGTGTGTGTGCTAACAACTTGAAATTACTTATCATTTACCACTAACACATATTCATTTGCATATAAATGTTTTAAAAAGTAGATCTACTTTAACCATGAATGATTCAATTCCTCTTAAGAATTATGCCTTTTATCTTAATTTCATCTTCTTGCCATTTCTCACACACATACTTTCCTTTGCCCTTATCACTAGTCAGATCTTAAAAATACTTTTGTCAGTAATAGTGAATATTACACTTAATCACTGTAGTGCTAAATGAGGAAGGCTTTCATTCCAGAATGGAAATGTGTGTACTGAAGTTACAATTTATTGTTAATATTCTGCATGCTCACAGCATAAAAATTACTTACCCTTTTTACTCTTGCCCTTTGCAAGTTAAAATTCTACTTGTATGTCATCTGCCTTCCTGTCTTCAGCCTGAGCTAACTTACTGCAAAGAAGGATATCCTCAATCAAAAGACCATAACTGGATCAATAAAAACAAGGACCTAAAGGGTGTATGTTAGCTGATAGAGATCACATTGAAAATGTTTGTTGCTGTTAGTAGATCTTTTCTACAGAACTGCAGTAAAGCCTGTGGTATGCCAAAGGCAGTAAATATGTCCATATGCAAAGGGCAAATGTGAATGCCCTTCCTCTGACCTATCTCAAAAATTGGCTATCTATGTAGATAGATACTTTTCTTAGTTGATTTTTTTCTTTGGGCTGTTCTGAGTTGTGGGCGAGTGCAAAATATATACCCTGATTAAAAGCAGACCGATTAAAAAGGACTGTTGCAATGTAAAATGTTTCAAAAGTGGTAGTGGGTTCATAACAATCTGTTGTTGTTGTTGAAACTGCTGATAAGCTGCTTAAGAATCTGTGAAATGCACTTACCTGAATATATAACCGGTATTTTGAATTCTGGAGAAATAACAGGACCTGGCTGACTAAGGCCAAAATTACATGAGCGAGTAGAAAAAATAAAAAAAAATAATGAGCACTTGGTCTTGTAGAATCTGCTGCTTGAATAAGAGTAAGACGAATAGTTATATAATTGCTCTATTAGTGCAACAAAGCATAACTAGGGCTTGGCTTTTTGATGTGTTACTTGATTGTGCTGTGGGAAAAGAGCTGTTTTTTTCAGGAAAGGGGAGGATGATTAATAATAATCTTTACCAGGCTCTTCAGGACTGTAGCTGTCATGTACCTGATTTTTTTCTGACTGCAAATGTTTAGGACAAATATTTATATTCTTTGAAACCATCTGCCTTTTAATCAGTATAAATCTATTGTAGTTATTAAATAATAAGTGCAATTTGAACTATCTGTCTTTATTTCTTATTGACTAATTGTATTTATGAAACAGATATGTAAGGATCATATGTTGTGAACTTCTAAATTATCCCATATGTCAGTGCTATTTGAAGGGGAGAGAACCCTAGTGTTGGTATTTCATGATGCTGGAAGAAGGGCTGTTAGGACTATATGTTGCAGGCAGAACTGATGAGTTATAAAGTTACATAAGGCACCTTCCATATGACAAGCTGTGTTCTCAAGCCGCTCACAACTTTAAACTGGTAAAATGGTTTGCCTCATGCTTTGTGGGATGTGTTCAGCCAAATGTTTTTGAGAAGGAGATTCAGAACACGATGCATTTTTTTTATTTCAAAAACAATGTTGGAGAAAAAGGTTGGAATTTTTCATGGGAAATTTTTAGCGACCCCAGATTTTGAGGCCTGGTTTTGAAATCGCTGCTACGCACCATAGTATCCACATGATGCTGTTTTGATTATAAATTAAAAAACTTCCTCAGGCTTCCCAAGAACTGGGGGCTCTAATCTTTACTGTTTCCAGTTTGCTTGTTTAAAAGCAATAAATATTACATACAGAAATGCTGCTTAAGAATGAAATTTGGAAGATGAAAGCATTGAAAAACAGTGAGGAGCAAAGTTAAGCTTGCCTGAGATTATCTTAAGTCCACTTCTTTGCAGGCATATGTTCTTCTCACAACAGTGTGTGAATAGGTGGAAAAAAAAGCCACAACTTTTAAAAAAATTATGTTAGAAAGAAAACTTGGTTTCATTCTTGTGATTATCTGTATTACTGTGAGATATCAGGCATAACTGAGAAGTTATATTTCTTTACACAGAAATTATTACACAGTGCACATCATTTATTACACATTACAGCTATCTCAGCTATGATATTTGTCTTTGCAAAAGGTTGCCACTTTTTTCTTCCATTAAAAAAATAATGTTTGTGAGTGTGGTGTCAAATATTTGCTAAAGAAAAATAATCCTTTACCTTCTGTAGCTTATACAGTCATAGTAGCCTTCTCCGTAGGGGCAGCAGAATTAATCGATGTAAGCACTGATATCTGCTGTGCCTGCCTGCAGAAGCTGTTCTTATTTTTCTTTTACCCCCAAGCACCATTGTTGCAGCAGTAGTGTCAGTTCTCATCTTGTGTTGCTTCAGTGAGAGTCAGCACTGGTCACGGCATGCCTTTTGCTCCACATGTTTTCCAGCAGATTTGTGGGCTGAATGAGAAGAAACAGTTATCTAGGGAGATAGGCGGAGGGGTCCATATGCTTATTTCTTCATCTTGGGTTATTTGTAGGAGTCACATGATGTCCTTGAACTTAATGTGGCCTCTGTGCTTGGAGATGTATAGGCATTTGTGGTTACATAAAAAGTTGTGATAAGGTTATATGTTTTAAGGGATTTTTGGATTTGTTAATGGGATTGCGCATATGTCTGTCTTCCACACTGTGGTGTATTTAGATTTGGACTTCTTTTGGTACCTGAGCTTGGCTTTTTAAGATAGATGTGTTGCACTGGAACAGGCAGCGTAGACATACTCTATAGATGTCAGCAGCCTCCAGACACCATGTCTGAGGCAACAGAAATAGCTTGCACTGTATGACTTTCTTTTCTAACCCATGCTAGTAGTGTGAGGTGCACTTGCTTACTAGCAAGGGCTAAGTGAATTTAACACAGAAAAAATTGAAATGAACTCTGATTTTTTTTTTGTTGTTAATTTTTATTTGTGTGGTGAAGGGTAACTAATATTCATCAAACTAGTCCAGAAAGGTTCACTTCACTCCCAAAGTTTTGTGACTGAAGTCTTTTCCTACCCTATGGTGCTGGTGCAAGGAAGGGCTGGCAGATGGCCTGTCTCCCCCCACCAAAAAAAAATAAATATCAAAACTCATCAGTGATGACTAGACCTGCTGCTTGTCAGCACGTGAAGAAACGAGCTACAATTCATCACTCACACTGTCATGTGAAGCCACAGAAAAGTAATTAGCAGGTAAAATGTCTATTAATAGCTTCCACCACCTTTTGCTCAAGCACCTGCTGACAAGCTATTACTCTGTGTAGCTTAGCTTCATCAAGTTCTTGTTTTGTGATTGCTAGAAAAGATGCCATTAGAGCCATTTCTGTTGAGGCGGGGTGTCTCTGAAGAGACTCTTCCTCTATGGCCCCTTGTTGATAAAGCAGATGCGTAGACTTGCCTTGCTGCTAGTAATCTCTACAAGCACGCAGAGATTTCTTTGTGCTTCTTTCAGTGACTGTAAATTTATTTTGGCTAATGACAGCACAACTTGTGTTAGTGCAGGCTAAATGCAGAGTAGGGAAAAACAAAGAATTGCCGTCTTTGCCTGCAATTATCTTTTTACGTTGCTTGGAAATAAATGCAGCGTATTTCTAAGAAAACAATATTGTTAATAGTATAGTATCAAGTATAAAGTATGATTGAACTTGGCAGTTATTATTTGAGCAAGCTTTTTTCCAATATTAAAACATGCAACTCTGTTTCGTTTTTAATGTGGGCCAGAAATATTAGCGATAAACAAAGTGGGGATTTTGTTAGCTTGGCTGCTGTTGTAGGATCCCTTCTGCTTGGAGGCTTTGATAAACACAGCTGCCCCAAAATATATTCTGCCTAAAATTTCTCTGTATTTTACATTTCTGGCTATATCTGTCTCATATTGCAGGTAGAGGCTTTACCAAAATCAGTGCCATTCCTGATGTATGACTGAATTGTATGTAGCTTGGACATCAAGTAGGCCCCTCCATTTTTTATGTTAAAGAAAATGCACACAGTTGACAAATGTATCTGGAAACAGACTGTGTCCCTTCCTTTCCACTTATCTGGCAGTGAAAAAAGGCATCTGAAAAAGAAAGAATATGTATGTAGTCGTCACTTGAAATGTTAACAAGAATCCACTAAGCTTTTACAGGAGGTGCTTTTCTAAAGAAGCATATATGCAGCTGTTATTCAGTCACAGAATACTGTTTTGATGATCTTCTTGCTCAGCATTTCCTTTTTACTGATGATTTGCTTTCTGGTGGGACTTGAGGCCTATGCGTTATCAGCGTAGGCTCCCACTGCAAGCAGGCACAGTGCAGGCTGCTATCCGTTACCTGCCTCTCTGAACGGGCAAGGTATGGGCCAGGTGATGGAGAGGAGGATGAAGGAAGAGGTGAAGTAATTTGGAGATGTCAAAGGAGAGCCTTGGGATGGAGCCTGGGCCTCGGCATGGGTCCCCAGCCATGGGTCTTGTGTGTGGCCTGGCTGGGGGGACAGAGGATGCCCTGGCTCAGCTGGATGCCTGGCGACCCCGCTGGTGCTTTCCCTTGTGTTGAGGAAGGAGAATGTGTTTGGTGCTGAGGGATTTAGAAACTTGAAACACAGGCCCCATTGTGGAAGTGTTAGTAATGCTGAGACACCTGGGATGTGAGGAGATTGAGAGGTGCTATATGAAGAAACTCAGACTTACGCTGACGAGGATGAGCACAGTATTTAGATTACCTCATTCACTGACAGCCTCCTTGATTAAGAAATTCAGCATTGCTGTATATTGGAAAGAAAGAAGGAAGTCTCATGAGTAGATGTGGCAGAGCTGCTGTTTGTGGTCATTCCCCTTGGTGTTTGGAGACGTGAGCACCATGGTAAATGTGTGTTGTTATGGGAGTCCCTTGCAGTGGGTTTTGGTTTGCTTGACTGCTTGAGACTCCTCTCCTGAATTTGCTCAGGGCAAGCTGATTTATAAGAAAATTCCCATGATAAATCTTTTGTCTGGAGTATCCTTTGTTTGTTTCTTTCCTTTTTTCTTTCCCCCAAGTAAGCTAGATGCTCAAGAAGTAGAATGAAATAAGAACAAACCTGATTTTTATTTTTTTCCAGCTTATTCCTACAGAGTCATAGATCTCCATCAAGCTCTCTTAACCACAACAACCACAGGAAAAAAAAATAAAAAATTATTTGATGTTTATCTCTTTAATTTGGACAGATTTAATTAGTTATTAGTTATGAGCCACTTAACTGCATAATAAAGTATGTTTTACTTTTCCATCTGAATTTGTTGTTTTCATCTTGTAATTTTTTCTTTACAACCTAACTCTATCTGTTGTATAATTGCTATAGAATATTTACATGGTGGAAAAATCATTGCCCAAATGTACTAACTGTCTCATTGGGAATTGAGCAAGGTGGCAGCGGACAGACAGCGCCTACGCAGAAACTGTGTGGTTGATAAACATGTCACAAAGCCTTTGCTGGCCAGAATAAGGATGTCCTCAGAAGTTGCTGTAGAGGTTTTTAAAATGCAACCTTAGCATATGTTCATTTCCCTTAAGCTGAGTCCCACATTTTCTGCTGTGGAAAGACAACTGTCATGTTAGTGACTCCTCATTAAGTGTGTTCAGTTTACAGGTGTGAAGAAGATCTGGCTGGGAGATGGCAGGCAAGCCATATTCTGAACTGTCTCCTTTCTGTAATATTCCAGCATTTTCTCAGGATTAGAAATTGTGGAAGGGCTAGGGGCTGTGTGTTTACTGGGGTCTACATCAGTGGGATCTTCCTGGAGTCCCTGTATAATTAAAGAGGAGATAAGTTCATTTGGTAGATGCAGTAGATGGTTTGGATTAGGAGAGTGACAACTGCTGTAAATCTTTTTTTTTTCCCCTCTCCCTCCATCACCAATTAAAAAAAAAATATAATAAGTATGCTTCAGCAGTCTTAATCTTGATTGGTGAATACATTCTTTCTCCTCATGGACCAATTAGCATGGTGAGCAAATTTTGGGCAGTTTGGGATGAGAGACATTGTTAAGAAGTGGATTTTTATGTATGCAAATGAGGTGCTTTCTGCATCCTGCTTTGTCGTTTGTGGTAGGAAATGGTCCACCCTGGATAGTAAGTAGCCCTTTATATCATCCTCAGAACAAGTTGTGGCCATAACCCTATGATGTGGTTAAGGCAAGGAGTAGTTTTAGCAGTCTCATCTCTCCTATGGCAATAATAAGCCCAAGCCTCTGAAATCCCTTATTTCTTTAAAATGGGAAGAAAAAATCTCTTGAAATAACTCTATTATTCTTCGCATTTGTGAGGAAAACAAATCTATTCCAGGAGCAACAAATTCACAGAATCACACAATCATCTAGGTTGGAATTACGGATGTTACTATAATATATTGTAATTAAACATGAAATTATGGTATTCTCTAGTGCCATTTCATCAGCATTTGTATATTTGAAGGATTTTCAAGTACTATTTCTTAATATTTCTGCATGATTATTTCTGTCTGCTGCATAGCAGAGGACCATATTTAAGCTTAAGGGACTGACTCTTAAATGGAAGCAAAGTTTATAACTTTGCTTTAAAAGGGCAGCACAGACACTGTGCAGAGTAGCAATGTGTTCTCTGGTCTGTGAATCTGCTGGTCCTTTGCTGCTAAAAAGAATAAAAAGATAATGGACGTGCTTCCAACAAAAGCAATCTAGTTCTACTAGTTGTAAGGACTCTTTCCTTAAGTGATTTTAGGAATCAGGGTGACTATGGGCACAAGGGACTGATCTGTAAGCATCAGATCTACTGAGAGAACCATCGGATCTTCTGGAAGTGATATACTGCTTTGAAAATCGATCTGCCAGATTAGGGTTTCTCTTCATTTTGAGGTGTTTTTCTCAGTGCACTTAAAAACAGCTAAAAGATCACTCATAATTTTTTCTTCTTTTGTTCTATTTTTATGCACTTCAGAAACAGAACATGCCATACATTTAAAATCTAATGAGTGGGTGTATTTCTACCTTAATTATTAGGAATGGTTAAGTTTTGAAGCAGAAGAGCAGTCTTGCTGTTCTCAGTACTTCATGTTCAGCAGCAGAGCTAACTTTGTGTTCTTTGTCTCTTTTTATTTCAGAACTATGGTTTGGAAACAGAAAATCTGAAAACCCTTTCTCACAAACTGAATGCATCTGCCAAAAATCTGCAGAACTTCATCACTGGGAGGAGGAGAAGCGGTCACTATGATGGAAGAACCAGCCGCAAATTACCGAATGATTTTCTGACATCTGTAGTGGATCTCATTGGAGCAGCTAAAAGTCTGCTGGCTTGGTTGGACAGGTAAAATCTCCCAAATGTGTCACAGGTAACCAGTTCATACACATGCACAAAACCCAACCTCTTTACAAAATCTAACGTAGACGTGGGAATTGAAGCAGAATTCATTTACAAATTTGCAGGGGAAGTTTGTAGCGTTGTTTTTTTTTCTTGTTAATTGGCTGTCATCATGAAATTCAGATAGCATCCAGTAAAATACATCTAAATTCACTGCAGCCTTACGCACATCTGGAAATACAATATAGTGACAGGCTGACATCATTAGGTTGTATATATATTTTATTAACAATATAGAACAATTCGACCTGCGTAACTCAGATTCCTTGCTCTGACAGTATAAAATTGACAAAACTGTGATCATTCTATTCATGATATAGGTGTTAGTATATACTTCCGTGTGTGTGTGAACATGCATTTTGCAGGTTAGTTTTTTTAATTGCAATGTAAGAACTCTGAAACTGTAGACGTAGCTGGAACTGGCACGTACTCTTATCTCTGTGTACTGGATTTACATGTCAAGGTTGGGGGGCAGCGGGGGCGCTGCAGGAGTGGCCTCTGTGAGAAGAGTCCAGCAGCAGCTGCCCGGCAGCTGCCCCATGTCAGACAAGGGCCAGTTTCAGCCAGCTCCAAAGGGACCCGCTGCTGGCCAGAGCTGAGCCAGCGAGTGATGTTGTTTGTGCCTTTGTGAGAGCAGAGTTAAGAAAGGGGGAAAAAGTGCAAGAGCAGCTGGGAGAGAGGAGTGAGAAGCAGCCCTGCAGCCCCCAAGGTCAGTGCAGCAGGAGGGCAGGAGGTGCTCCAGGCAGGCAGCAGCAGTTCCCCTGCGGGCTGTGGAGAGGCCCCTGGTGGAGCAGGCTGTCCCCCTGCAGCCCATGGGTCCCACACGGAGCAGATCTCCACGCTGCAGCCCCCCCGTGGAGGAGCCCCCGGTGGAGCAGGTGGATGTGGCCTGGAGGAGGCTGCGGCCCATGGAGAGCCCCCGCAGCAGCAGGCCCCGGGCCGGAGCTGCAGCCCGTGGAGAGGAGCCCACGCAGGAGCAGGGGGTCTGGGGGGAGCTGCCGCCCGTGGGGGACCCGTGCTGGAGCAGTTTGCTCCTGGGGGATGGACCCCGTGGTACGGAGCCGTGTGGGAGCAGTGCTGGAAGAGCTGCTGCCTGTGGGCAGCCCCCGCAGGCTCAGTTCGGGCAGGACGGCATCCCGTGGGAGGGACCCCACGGGGAGCAGGGGCAGAGTGACCGTGAGGGAGCGGCGGAGACGAAGCGTCAGGGACTGACCGCAGCCCCCATTCCCCTGTGCTGCTCAGGGGAATGATGTAGAACAGGGTGGGTGGGGGGAAGGTGTTATTTGTTGGCTTTTAATTTCTTACTGCTCTTGCTTGTTAGTAATAGACAATAAACTATATTTATCTCCCTATGCTGAGTCTGTTTTGCCTGTGACAGTAATTGTTGAGTGATCTCTCTGTCCTCATCTCAACCCTTGAGACCTTTCCATTGTATTTCCTCCCCTTTTCCATTTGAGGAGGGGAAATGAGACAGCAGTTGTGGTGAAGTTCAGCTGCCCAGCTGGGTGAAACGACCACACTCTGTCACCTAGGAAATACGTAGGATCAGGACTTAACTGCTCTCCTTTACTTCTAATGATAGCAATAGCAATGTGCGGGTATTTAAGATGATCATTGAAACTCTTGAAGTGGTTAAAATGAATCTACCTGTATGTCTTTATAAAATATATTGCAGTGTATTTTTATCAGCAAAAATAAAATCCTTATCCTTATTTTCAAGGTTTATCTGAACATGCATCTTAATTTGTATCCAGCAGCTGAAGTTTTTTCAGAGTATGAGTTTTGTGTAATTCTTAAAATCGAACAGAATTGTTTGGGTTTAATGCTCTGGGTTATGTTGTGTTTCATTTTCCTGAGGAAAACTGGCTTCTGTCCCATAAATGATTTCCATATGAAAGGTTTAGGTGAAGCATGAATCTTTTCCATTTCTTCAGCTGAAGTGTAAGCTCTTTCTTTTGTTCAATAGACTGCAGTTACCGCTGGTGCTTCTTTTCTCCCCCCTTTCAAGCAATTCCAGAGATTTCAAAACAGAAGTTGGGCTCCTGAATTTCTATTTAGACAATTAACATTAGATATGCAGAGAAGTGATTAAGTTTCATGGAAAGAGCTTAATGTTGAAACTTGAAAAATTGGGAGTATGTTTTTAGCTCTGTCTCTAGCCTACTGCTGTGACTTGGAAGAACTGTAGGCCTCAGTTTTTCTCCCTGCAAATCTTTTTTGGCAGAGAACATCATATCCTTCTGCATCTTAAAACAGAAAAATTAGCGTGAAAGCATGTTACACCTAGGTGGATCAGTGCCTGGAACTTCCTTCTATTTAGAAATAATCTTGATTATTTTCTCATTGGAATTGGACATAATGGATAAAGACTGGTAGTTAATAAGTGGAGATAGTATTTTGCAAAAAATACTGAAATACTGAAAAAAAACCCTGAAATTTAAAGAGTAAGCTTTCACATATATGTATATTTAACGTTGAAGAACAAGCTATGGTTTTGGCATCTTAATATGAATTTAGTGGTTGAACTTTAGAAAGAAAGTAATCATTGGTACTAGGAAATATACAATAATACATCTTTGAAATATATATATATTTGTAACACTACTGGCGCATGTTGTTACAGAGATGTATTAAAATGGTGTTGTCTGTCTACTGACACTTATTGTCCTGCAGTATTGAGTCATAGTGGAGAACTGCAAACCTTTCACGCTTTTTTTCCCCCCAATTAACTGAATAGTAAAATCTTTAAATAAATAAGTTTGAAGTGCTTACATCAGAACACTGTGTCAGTCTATTACTGCAAACTGGGCCAAAATTATGTACTTCTAGTATTATAAAACAATCTGTAAAACTTGTTCGTAGCTCAGAAGTCTGTGGAGAATTACCTCTTAGTAAAATTATGCTTACAAAGACAGTTATACTGTGTTTATCAGAGAGAATTCTGTTAGTAGGTTAAAGTGTTGGTCAGGGAAGACTTTTTTAAAATAACTTTAAAAAATGTGTATGTCAGTTCTACTCTCAAGTAAAATGCAAAATGACTTTTACATTTATCTGAAGTGTTAGCTGATCAAGTGCAGGAGTTCCAAGAAATTAAAAATGAGGGCAGCCATGGTGGGAGCTCTCTTTTAGCAATGTCGTCTTTAGCATCCAAATAAGGCTTCCTTGAAGCGATATGTTAATTTCATTCAGATTTCTGGTAAAGCACTTTTGAAGATCTGCGTAGCTTAAAAATGTAGTTCTGGCAAATGCTTTCTTTAATGTTTTAAGACTTTTCTGATTTATGAGGGTGTGGATTTTTTTGATTAGGTTTGTTCTTCCTTCTTTGTGAAGCCCCCAGAGTGGGGTGAAAGCAGGCCAACGACTGTATTTTTCTCAGGAAGTTGGAACATCTGGAACGCAATAGGATTATGCTTATTATATTTATTCTAAGCAGCTATTGGGGCCACTAGAGGGAGATAGAAAGATTTTAAATATTAAATATTTAAAGTCAGGAACATGGATTTAGTTTTATTTTGCACAGCTGTTACTGTTAAATCTGGGCCCCAAATCTTAATTCTTTTGGTTGGTTACTAATACCAGTTTCATCTCTGGGGTGTGAGAGAGGGAAGAGAAAACCATTAGGAGGAATATAGGCTGCCCCTATGTTGCCTTACAAGTCACGCTGGGAAAAAACAGCTAGCAGCAGCTCCAGCTTGCCTAGAAATGCAGTGATGTGCGCTTTTTTTTTTTAATGTATAGAGAATGGCGATGTCTCCACAGGACTTGGGCTTCACTTGCTGCTCTAGAAAGTTCTCTCTTTACAATATTTCCATAGTATGCTTACTGTCTGCAAAGACCTCATCAGGCCAGGCATAATTATCAAATGGAGTGTAAGAGTTGTGATTTGCTGAGTTACTGTCATTGTGGCTCTTGTAGTGGCATTGTGCAGGGCTGGTCCAAGGATGCTCTTTGTTCCAGGTCTCTGCCTGGAGCAGTCCTACTTCCAGATGTATGCCAGAGACTGAGGTTTTTATTGAAAATTAGGATAGCTTTTATTGCTGGGGGTTTGAAAGTCATTAGGGAACTGGAAATTTTAGCAGAAAAATCTAGCTGTTTTCAAAGGAGGTTAGCTGAAGATTTTTAGGAGCATAAAATAGCTCTCCAGTAATTAAGTCCTGCAAAGAAACTGTCATCACCCAAATAGATTATGTCCTTAAACCTTTAGACTAATTTTAACTTCCTGTTACTTTTTCAACCCACAAAATCTTCCAAAAATGTTTCGTCTTAACAGTGTTTTATTTAATGGCCTTTCCCTAATCTTCAACTTTTTGCAAGCCATTTTGGTGGCAAACTTTCTTCAAAACCTGAATCTTTTGTGAAAGCACGGTGCATTTCCACTTGACACATAATTTAGATCTTAATCTGATAGAAAGACATGCTTTACACTGTAGCAACAAACTACTCATTTGATGTTCAAATCAACTTGGCATCTAAATGTCTCCACTGAGAAGTGATGCTTCTCAGGAATTAGAAAATAATATATACAGTCATCCAGGTGTTCTGGACTTCCACTTAGATTGTAGTTATTACTTTCAGCCTTTATTCCTGTAATTCTTGAAGCTTGTATGTTTTGGAGTAGTAATTGATGCCATCGTTCTGAATCTTTCTTCTTCACTGATGTGCTGGGTTCCTGGCAATTCTGTCTTTTACAGGGCTGATACACTCCATCCTGAAGAGGAAACCTCATTGCTTTTTGTGCAGTGTGCTCCTTTGCTTGTGATTATGTACAACAGTTCTTCTGAATGTATTTCTCAATGTATCCTATGAACGACAGTGAAAACACACATAGTCTTACCGTTACAGTTTGGGCAACTCACTTTTTGCAAATTCATTATTTGTTATAAATGCAGGAGGGAGACAAATACTGTTAAGCAGCATTGTTGTCAAACAAGGAAAACTCTGTCTTGTACTCCTGATCACAAAGTTTGTTACAGTCTGGAAATCAAGCATCAAAAGTATAATGAGTACAGATCTCCTTCTCTCTCTTTTTTTAATTGCTGTGTTCAAAAATATAAAATAGTCAAAGATCTAGGAAAACTGGTATGCTGACAATTCAAAACAATTAAACCATAGTTGAAAGAAAAATAACAAATAGTTAAAGAAAACCATTAGAAGAAAAAAAAAAGAAAATACGCAATTGAAAAATGCATGTAGGTTATCTAAAAATAAAATTTGAGGTAAAAGTTGTATGTCCCTGTAGCCAAACATTACCTTAAGGTATACCAGAGAGAATTTTTAATGTATGATTAAAACATGTTTACTGTTGTAAGTCCATTACTGTGAGTTTGCAGCATGAATACATTGCAATTGTATGGCATAAAGCTATCTCCAACCTCACAAAAGGTATATTTTTCTGTACAGTAGTGTGTCCAGTAATAGCTGCACACTTAAATGGAAATTAGATATATTTATTTCTGTAGGTTTTATTCTTAGGTATTTACAGTCCTATGAAAACTATTTTGTAGAAGCGTTGCTTTGTTTGTGAGTGTGTTGGTGTTCTCTGCCTCTCTGAGATTTCTGAATTATGTATCATTCATCCATGGCTTTCTTGAACTGAAAACACTATGAGCTCACGCAATGTTGAGAATCAAAGTACTTTTTTCATAGTTAACAAAATCATGTTAGTGTTTCACCATGTTACATATGTCTTCAGTGACATCAGTGAAAAAATCAGTTTTTGCCCAGAAGCAAATATGAACTGAAAAGCCATTAAATCATAGGGATCCCAGAAAATTCATCTGATCTCTTCTGATTTGGGAGTGTTAAACACAACTTATAAATAAATTTCTTTCTTGGTAAGACACAGCTCTTGTACTGTACTTGCATCTCATTTCTTTTCTACTAATTTGCTACGACCTGTTGATTGTACTACTGAATTTGTGGTGAGTCCTGTTAGTGAAGGGCATTCAGATTCATCAAACACTTTTTCTTAGAAAAAGTGCAGAACTTAGCAAGCCATCTGATAGACGGACTGAAAGCTGTATTTTCCTCAGAATCTGGTCTCTCCTCAAGTGACAACCTTGAGTGGTATTTATTGACTCTCTAATGAGTCAGAGGCTGCTGCAAAATGAAGACAACCTTGGGAGCAAAAGTGCCTTTCACACATCCTTTAAGCACTCAATTTTTCCCCTTCAGATCCTGCTGTACATCGTACACTTTTTTTTTTCCCATGAGACAGCTAGATTTAACAGGTAGGACTCATTAATTTAGTCTGAACTAGGAAGGACTATAAAGCTCATCACGGAAGTTGAAGGATCCTGAGGGAACCTCGCCTGGAGTCACGTTTGGTGGCAGCTGCATAAGCTTTCTCGTCTCCTTGCTCTGCTAGCACAGAGCTTAATGTATTTTTTGCTGCTACTGGTGCCTTTTTCCATGTTACTCTTGGTTTGGTATGCTCTCTTCATTCACGTCCACCATGCTTTTATCTTCTTTGGAAACAAATGCTCTGGATGCTCTGAATGAGAAATAGTTCCTAGCTGTGCTTCTGGGCTTCCTGCACATGCCTGCTATTTAATATTTGTGTTGTGTTCTCGGAAGCAAAGACTCCTCATACTATATATCTTGTGCATCAAGAAGAGTGTTTTTGGCTCTTTACAGTTTATACAGATATTGCTAATATTTGCAAATGTGGAATTAGAGACTAGGATTGGAGAAGAGCTGGTTGTTCTTAAAACTATGAGTCTTTGTTAAAGACACATTCAAGATATCATGGTAGTTTATTTTTCAATTAAGAATTTAACAAAATATCTTGTGGGAAGTTGTTATAACTACCACAACATTTTGTGCCTGTTACCATGTCATAGATTTTAATGGTCATGAATTAGGATTTGTCAGGGAACACTGGATTTTCTTAGTATACTCTTTGACTCAGTCATCTGTGTGGGCAGCAATTCAATATGTCTTTCACAGCAATACTCTTGTATCCCTTGTTTTTCACCGCAGTTCCTTATCCCCATTTTGGAAATAAAAAACTGCTGCATGGATTAGACCGAGGTCTAAGTAGTAGGAACAAAGAGGTCTTGTGGAGATAGCTTTTGTATTCCAGGCTTTCAGAGCTGTGGCCAGAGGAAAATTAGCAGGCTGACAAATGTGTCCCAGTTTGATTAATTTACCACTCTTATCTGTAGTCTGATACATGAACAAAATGGCACAAGACGAACAACAAGCCCTACTGTAAATAGAAATTGTTGGTCTTCTAAAAGATGTGCGTCAAATTGCTGACAGTAGTAACAGAATTTAAAATTTCAGATTAAAAGGCCTTTCTGGCAGGTTTAGATTTGCTTTTCAGGCCAGTCACAGAATGGTGGGGTGTAATCCTTTCATTTTGAACCCCCAGGTAAGCAAGTCATTTTGGCCTGGTCTTAAATGTACTAATATTCAGCAAAGCACATGCATGTATACTTCAGTCCTATTGAGTAAGACTCAGATCTGTGCCTAAAGTTAAGGATGTTTGGATGCTTCAGTCTGGACAGCACAACAGGACCCCCAAGCCTTCCTGTGGGCTCTGTGAACTTGTTAAATGATGGTCTGTTGAGCACAAAGAAGTGCATCCTGCAGTGATGTAAACACTCTTGTTTACATATGAACAATTCAGGTGTTCAGATTCAGCACATTTTTAAATGTGCTTTGTATGAACATACTGTGGTAGCAGAATGCATTTTCCGCTCAAATATGGATCTCCCTCTCTTCACCATGGTGACATACACAATGCATGCATTTTCTTACACTGTAGGTAAAATGTGGCCAGCTGGATTTTTTTGTCACATTGTTTCCAGTGAATGAGCCTTGGTGACGTTTATTGTGTGACTATTTTGTAGTTTGAAGTAAAGTGGAGCATTCATTGGGAGAATTACGCCTGAATGTTTGCAAGCCCATAACTTCTTACTTTAAAAAAAGGTTACTAGTTTGAAGTCTCTCTTTTATAGGGGACTTAATACAGTCCTGTTAGCTGTGCTTGGTTTTTGCTTGTTCTGACAGGGTAGGTCTGTTTTGCATGCAGGATGGTGGGGGAAAACAAAAAGGCGGGGGGGGGTGGGGGACACGACACGAAAAGAAAAAAAAAAAAAAAAGAGTTCAGTGATTCACCACACAAATAAAGCACTTTCTGTTCTTCACTCATAAACCTGTGAATCTTGTTTCTTTTATATATTTCCCTTTATGCTTGTTTCAGTGGTATGCCAAACCTGTCAGTAAATGTTGCCGAAGAATGCTATGGTACTTAACAATATTGTGCTACTGGAACATCTGTAAATGTTTAACTGAGCGCTCATTTAAAGAATCCCTTTATTCAGTGCAAATTTTACTGCATTCATCCCTGTTTCTACATAAAACAGTTTCATTAGAGTAATCCATACTTTTTACATACAAGTAAAAGGTTTGTTTCATGAAAGCCTCAGAATTATGAATCTC